>NW_007247902.1:605995-707013 GCF_000164805.1 Carlito syrichta | reverse complement strand
ATTCCAGCTACTCGGAAGACTGAGGCGGAAGGATCGCCGGAGCCCAGCAGGCGAGGCTGCGGTGGCCGGGAGCGGCCACTGCACTCCAGTCTGGGTGACAGAGTGAGACTCCAACTCAAAAAAAAAAAAAAAAAAAATATACAAAAGCATATGCATAGGTTATATGCAAATACCTCACCTTTTTATATAAGATACTTAAGCATTTGTAGATTTTGGAATCTGTAAAGGCAGAGGGATACCATGGAACCAATAACTCATAGGGATGACTGTATACACATGAGAGGTTTGCAAAAAGTTCAAGGAAAATGCATATAATAAAAAAACTCTTCATGGATTTCAATTTTTTTTGCACCAAAATTAACTCATACTAACTTGATATAACATGTCTGAAAAGGATCAAGTGTGAGGCAATAAGGATAAGACAACAGTTTGAATTGAGCTATCAGAGCAACATGAATTCTGCTAAAATTAAAGCAAGAATAAGCATCATATTGATGGTGAAGCTTTGGTAGAAGAATAGGGGAATCATTGATACATTATGAAAATTTTTTGAAGACAAAGCCGCAAAGAAATCAGTAGTTTACAAATGGATAACTTGTTTTAAGTAGGAGTGAGAAGGTGTTGAAGATGAAGACCATGGCAGCAGATCATCCACATCAATTTGTAAGGAGAAAAGTAATCTTGTTTGCGGCTTAGTTGAAGAGGACCAATGATTAACAACACAAATAGTAGCCAATGCCACAGACATCTCAATTGGCTTAGCTTATACAATTCTCACTGAAAAATTGAAGATGAGCAAACTTTTCCCTTGATAGGTACCAAAACCTTTGTGCTACAGACAAGAGCAGAACTTTTGATGGAAATTTTACACAAGTGGAATTGAGATTCTGAATCATTTCTTTGAAGAATAGTAACAGTATAAGAAATATTACTTTACTAGTACAATCCTGAGGACAAAGGACAATCAAAGCAATGGCTACTAAGAAGTGAAAATGGTCCAGTCAGAGCAAAAGTGGACAGGTCAAGAGTAAAGTTTATGGCTACAAATTTTTGGGATGTTCAAGGCATTTTGCTTGTTGACATTCTGGAGGGCCAAAAATGATAAAGTCTGCTTATTATGAGTGTTTTGATAAAGAAAGTCAAAGTGTCAGCAGAAAAATAACTGGAAAACTCACCAGAGTTCTCCACTATGAGAACATTCCTGTTCCTTACACTCATCAAACAAGGGCATTTTTTTGAGAGTTTTAATGGTAAATCATCAGGCATCCAGTTTATAGTCCTGATTTGGTTCCTTCTGACTTCTTTTGTTTCCTAATCCTAAAAAACGGTAGAAGGCACCCATTTTTCTTCAGTTAATAATTTATAATAGATTCCATTGAAATAGTTAAATTCTGAGAGCCCCGTGTTCTTTAAAAGGAGCTAAATGACTGGTATTGTTGCTCACAAAATTGTTTTGAACTTTTGCCTTGATGGAACTTACATGAAGAAATAAATTTTATATTTTTATCTTTTAATTCAATTTTTCCTCAATCTTTTGTTGTTGTTGTTGCTGTTTTATTTTATTTTAAAGTTGTGAGGTACAAGTCAGGATTGGGCACATAAGTGGTTTAGGTACAGGTGAAGTTTTGGACTTCCCATTGAACCTCTCTTTGCCTGGATTAGGATCAGGCATTCTTATTGATATTATATGCCTTCCCTCCCCTGGCAATATTCTGCTAGGGCCAATCCCTTTTATGTAATATTATGATAGATGTTCAGGGTCCATTTATGAGTGAGAACATGTGGTGATCAGTACTTTGTTTCCATAATAGACCACTAAGTATGATAGGCTCCAAATCTATCCAAGTTACTGCAAAATCCATTTTTTTCTTCTTTATAGCTGCATAATATTCCATCATGTGTATGGACCCCATTTTAAAAAATTCAGTCCAGTTTCCATGGGCAGCACAGATGGTTCCATTTTTTTTTTTTTATTGTGAATAGTGCTGCAATAAACATGCATGTCCAGGTATCTTTTTTGTAGAATGATTTGAGTTCCTCTGGATATATTCCCAGAAGGATTGCTGGGTCACATGGAAGGTCAATATTTAGATCTTTTAGGAATTGTCACACTGTTTTCCATAGAGGTTTTACTAGTTTACAGTCCCACCAACAGTGTAGAAGCATTCTTTTTTCTTCACATCCTCACCAGCCTCCGTGTTTTGCTTTTTTTTTTTTAAATTAATGATGTTCATTCCTACTGGAGTTAGGTGGTATCTCAATGTGGTTTTGGTTTGCAGTTCTCTGATGATTAGTGAGGCTGAGCATATTTTCATGTGTCTGTTGGTTGCTTTATATCTTTCTTTGAGAAGTGTCTATTCATGTCTTTTGCCTATTTTTTAATGAGGCTGTTTGTTTTTTTCCTTTTGGTATGTTTGAGATCTTCATAGGCCCTGGATCTTAGGCTTTTGTCAGATATACAGTTGGCAAGTATTTTTCCCCATTCTGTGGGCTGTGTCCCTACTCTCTCTCGATGGTTTCTTTTGCTTTGCATAAGCTTTTCAGTTTGAGGAGTTCAAACCTGTCTATCTTATCTCTATCTTAGAAGATACTCTTATGGAAATTGGAATAGGCTGCCAATTCCTGACCAAACCCTAGACATCTTCAAACTTTATGATATCCCCTATTTCTAGTGGCATCTTCTTCCCCTTTCTCACTTCTTTTTTTTCTATATTATAGTAACTTTGAAGTTCTTATCATACCTGAAATATGAGGAGGAACTCCCTGAAACTAGAATTTAGTTATAAAAAACTGTGTATTGATCCTAACTTGTTTAAACTTCAGTCACTTTCAAAGTACTCTCCTGTTTGATGCAACTCACCTATTTAGATGCCTTTTTCACTACTTAAACCAGTTTTTGAACTCATCAATTTTGGTGATTTTCAGTGCTTCTATCATTTTTTTTGTTTCACCTCTTCCTCATTGGCAAAACATTTCCTTTCAAGGACTTTTTTTTCACTTGGGAAAACAAAACAAAACAAAAAAATCACTTGGGGGAGATCAGATGAATAGGGAGAGTAGGACATGGGGTTCTTGCCATTTTTGGACAAAGACTGCTAAACACTCAGGGTGGTGTGGGCACATGTGCTCATAAATCACCCATCATGAAATGGGCAAACACATTGAAAGAATTTCCCCCCAAAATTAACTGAAACTGAATGCAATCTGTCATAATACCACTAGCTAGCACACTGATGCCAATGGGTTCCAAGAACATTTACCTAGTGGGGGAAGCCTATACTACGAGGGGCACCCTCCAAAATTAATTCCATTTTTTGAGGGTTTCCCCCTTATATAGAGTTCTTGTTATGAAGCTATTTAATTTCTTTTATTTGGAGTACCTTTACTTAAATTTCTCTTTGCTTGGAAAAACTCAAACTCATCCATTTATGTAGTCTTATTATGAAAACTTTTCTGATTCTATAATATGGGGATTTAGAGTACCACATTCTGTTTCTATAGCCCTTTGTCCTAAACACTGTAATTGATTTAAACCTGATTTTGAATTACATACTACCTGCTACTTTGTCTCCTTTGTTATCTTATAAATACCTTTAGGACAGGATCTATACCTTGACTACATCTTCTAGCATACTCTTCAGCACACATTAGCTCATGTTTGATGACTGGATTATCATCATTGATGACCTTATCCCATAAAATAAAAAGTTTTTGATTGATTTGACCATTAGTGCACGTGTGCGCACACACACACACACACAGAGAAATATAGAAAGGTATATAGTGAGGTCAGTTGTATACATACACAGCAATCAATATCAACTACAGATTTATTCACTGTAAGATGTCAAATTATGTTAACTAATAACCATTATTAGTAATCAATTAGAAAGTCTTATGTCAGCAGAACTAGGAGATATATTACTTTTTAATTCTCAATTATGTTCAGCTTAGTCAATTTAGTCATTTATCAAGTGTCAACACCTCTGTTTAAATATTGATATTCTCCAAAGATTAGAGAAAGTTGGCTATTATATGTAATAAAAGACAGCCTCAAACCAAATTCTGCCATATATAAAATATGTATTAATAAGTAGGCACAAACACAGTCAGACTCTGAAGTACAGAGAAGTTCCTCTGTGCTCTAGGCATTTCAACTAACACCTTGCACAATAAGTGTAAGAAGGTAGGCATAACTATACTCTAATGGCAGCACCAGCCAGACTTATAAATGAATCTGATCATTGGACCTTCGTGGGCTGGAAGGATGCAGCAATTCTGAACACAGAAAGCTACTCTGAGAGTGTTAAAACTTCCATGCTTGCTGGATTTTTAAATTCCATTTCATAAATGAAAAGTAATCTTGCCTGATTGAGTTGATTTCTGTTGAAGGTATATTTTATGCTATTTAAACTCTTAGTCCCTGGAATTTTCTATTTGACTTTTTCAAATATCAACTAACATTTGTAGACAAACATCAAGCCATTTATCAAGAAGTACTAATAAAATAAACTATATCATATACAAAATATATAATTTTTTATTATCACCATTTTAACTCTGCATAATTCTCTTATCCATCTTTGCATCTCACATTGATTCATGAACAAAAGGAGTCTTTGTATCAGAACTGATATTAAAATCAGAAAGATAGCTCCTCTATCTTTGCTCTTATGTTGCTCAGAGTTTGGGCACTATTTTGACAATCTAGCATTTTGGTTACATGTAATCTGACTTGTTGAAGATCTAGAGTGTAGATACCTTTTACACATATCCTTGACAAATCTGCAGAATGACTATTCTAACTATCTTGAATCTTTCTTTTTAATGTTCCTACAGAAAGTGGTGAAAGGAAGAAGGTTTAATCTCCTTAGTAATCGATACCCATTTGGAGAGAGCATTTTCAGTCTACCTAAAAATTGTCTCCTATCTTTACAAAGAAGTACTTTGCACTTTGTAAAATAAACTATTATGTATATTACTAAAATAGACTACTTTGCACACATTGTAAGTATATTCTTTGATGTACTGTCAAGTTCCAACTTGCAATTAGTGGCTGAAATCTTCAAAGTTGTTTATCTCTTTCTGGCATTTCTATTATTTTTATTTACATCTAGTAGTCATTTATATGGTCATTATAATATATTTGCATTTAATAGCCACTTATGAAAACAGAATTTGCTTATTTATAAAACAAAACATTTGCTCTTTATTCATTTGGCAAATATTTACAACCATAGTGTATGTGAAAAGAATATCCTGAATATTAATGTTTTTTAGCAAAGAAAAATTTCTACTCAAGGTTTGCTAGAGAAAATGAACAATTAAGTTTTGATCACATTAGTTTTTTTGAGTATGGAAATTGATATATAAATCCCTCTTTGAAAAAAGAAAATATGAAATCAGAAATGTTAGTCAGCTTTTAAGTAGAGAAACAGATTTAATTTTTTAAAAATTAAAACATCTCACTAAATGAAAATATATTTTTTTTTCAGACACTGTATTGCACATTACATCTATTAACAAAACAAACACAGATTAAATGCTCATGTTGCCAGGCAGAAAATATCTGTCAAATAAAATGTTGGAGTAATCTGTTAAATGTTAAATTTAATTCTAATGGATTAAACAGTAGGCTGTTTATATTGGAAATTCAGTATAGCAAAAAAAAATCCCTGAGCATTCTCTTGCTAGCAAATGACTTTATTTTTTGCCATGGAGGTTTAATCTTCAGAGATGTAGTATTTCCAGAAAATATATATTTTATTTGACAAAAAATTGTATTGAGCCATAACAAAACAACTGTTTAAACAGTAACTTAAAAAAATACAGCCCAAAGTTTAAGCCCAAACATAATCATAAAATTTATTTATGCTTTGAAAGGTTCCTGCAAGTACAGATTACAAAGTCTAAATATGTAATAGGTACAGCAAGCCCTAGAATAATGGCGTTTGTTCAATGTCATTTCATTATAATGTTGATAATAAAAAAATTGTGTCCTGCTGGGGCTGCTGTCTGTGTGGAGTTTGCATGCTCACCCTATGTCTGCCCAGGTTTTCTCTGGGTCCTTTGGTTTCCTCCCACATCTCAAAGCTATGCATATGAGGTGAACTGACATGTCTACTTGGTCCCAGTGCGAGTGAGAATGAGTGTGGGTATGAGTTTGTCCTGCCATGGGATGGCATCCTGGCCAGGACTGGTGCCTACTTTGTGCCCTGAACTTCAGGGATGGGCTCAGGCTACCTTCTACTCTAAACTGGAATAAGGGTGTTAATAATAATCTCACTTATTTTTATTAAACTTTCTTAAATGTACATAATGTTTAATATCAGAAGTGTTTTGGTCTTTATTTAGAAGTTTGGTGATTTTTTGTGACCAGAAAAAATTCCCTAAGAATTTTACTTTTGTTTATATCAGTTAGCCTGTGGTCAAATTGGTTTCCTTATATGTTGTTTTGATTAAAGTTTCGGTTTCCAAGAAACTATGAAATATGTTACTGTAGTTGGTATAGTGTACCTGATGCTTCACAGAAAAACCATGATTAAACATATAGATTTAGAATTATCTGCATAGAATTAACTAAGTAAATAAATGCCCGAATTTGTCAAATCAAAACTGTGGGTAGAGAAAATTCCACGATCAGGGAGGAAATGCCATTACTAGTTCTTTCTAGATATTGTATAGTTTCATTATCTTACAAATTTAAAAATAATTCAATTAATCAAGTGGTTATTCTGTTTCTTTAATTGGAGTTTGGATCTTAAGTCTTAGATTATGTAGATTACATAGTCATATATAAAAGTGCTACAAACAAAATTTAAGTCAGTCAATATGTGTACTAAATTATAATTACTTTGGTTTTTGTCTTTGCTTTGTGAAATTAAATTAAAATTACCATTACCTATATGCTTATTTTTATTTATGTAGAAAAATATTTGTAATTGAGGTATAAACATTACATAGAAAAACATTCATAATTGAGGTATGATTTTAGGTAAGTTTTAAAGAAAGGATTACATTTAATATACACATTTAAAATAACAGTCATGATGATATAATGACCAAAAAAGTTGTAAGTCTATGAAGAATCAGCGGATAATTTCAAGAACCTGCCATCCTGCAAGTTTCCAAGAGAGTGCAAGCATACAAGTCCTTTTAAAGTTTATGCTTAAAACTGACATCCTGCCACTTCCCTATCATTTGATTGGTCAAGACAAATTTGATTCAAGAGGTGGGGAAACAGATTCTGTTGATTGGAGAATCTGCAATATCGCAATTCTTTTTTGAGAAAACTTTTTAAGGATTTAGGGTACAATTCAAGGTTAGATATACAATTGGTCATTGTACAGGTAAAGTTTGGTCCTCACTTTGGTCCCCACTTTGCCTGGTTTGAGATCAGGTACCATTATTGATGAAGTGCGTACCCTTTCCCTTGGTAGTTTCCCTCTACTGCCAATCTCTTTTTTACAGTATTATGATAATTATTCAGGGTTCACTTATGAGTGAGAACATGTGATACTCAGTTCTTTGTTTCTGTGAGAGATCACTGAGTATGATCGACTCTAAATCCATCTAAGTTGCTGTGAAGTTCATAATTTTGTCCTTCTTTATGGCTGTGAAATATTCCATCATGTATATGTACACATTTTTTTGATCCAGTTCACTTTTGATGGGCAGCACAGTTGGTTCCATGTTTTTGCTATTGTGAATAATGCTGCAATCAACATGTATGTGCAGGTATCTTTCATATAGAGTAGTTTGAGTCCCTCCGGGTATATTCCCAGAAGAGAGATTGCTGGGTCATATGGAAGGTCAGTTTTTAGATCTTTTAGGAATCACCACGCTGTTTTCTACAGAGGTTGTACAAGTTTACACTCTCACCAACAGTGTGGAAGTGTCCCCTTTCCTCACATCCTCTCCAGCATCTGTTGTTTTTTGTTATTGATGATGGCCATTCTGACTGGAGTTAGGTGGTATCTCAGTGTGGTTGCAAAATCACATTTCTTTCTCTTTTTTTATTATAAAATTGTGGGGTACAGTTAAGGGTTAGGTATACAAATGTGCATCGTTCAGGCACCCTTGTTAATAAGGGGTGTCTCCCCATCTTCAGACAGATATTGACTACCGTTAGTCCCACCTCCCTTCCCCTCCCTACCCCCCCATAGTTTCCCACCACTGTCAGTGCAAAATCACATTTCAAAGAGTGTGTATATAAATAGGGTAAACAATTTGGTCATTTTTATGTAGATCTACCACATGAAGATGCTATTAAAGGAAAAAAAAAGTGGGAAAGAGATGAAAAACACATTAATTAGTTCTCAAAGTTGATTGTGTAAAATAACCACTTTGGATATGCATTAAAATGCAAATCCCTGGGCTATATCACCAGACAATATGATACTAGGTCTAATTTTCTTGAATCTTTAATTAAACAAAATCATTCTCCCCAGTGATTCTGACAGAAATCGTCTAATGACTGTGCTTTGGGAAATGAAACATCCAGTGATGGAGATGGAGAACTGTTTTGATACTGGAGTAATGAAGAGTGAGTTATTACAGGAGAAAATAATGGTTGTGCAGGTAGAAACTGCTAAAGGATTATTTCTTTCATTTGTTACAAGGTTGCATGTCCCTTGTTTCAAAATGCTTGGGGCCAGAAGGGTTTCAGATTTCAGATGTTTTCAAATTTTGAAATATTTGCATATACATAATGAGATATCTTGGGAATCGGACCCAAGAATAAACATAAAATTTATGTGTGTTTCATATACAGTTTATACAGATAGCCTGAAGGTAATCCTATACAACATTTTCAATAATTTTGTGCATAAAACAAAATTTATGTAAACAAAGTCTGTGTACACTAAATCATCAGACAGCAAAGTCATCACTATCTCAGCCACCCATATATACACCTGTGCTTGTTTGGAATCACCATTACATTTGACTCTGAATTTATATACTACTGTTAAGCAATAATTTTCTTAAACTTATTCACAAATAAGTATTTAACAGTAAAAAAAAAGTGCATACCACTAATATAGTGAAAAAACAATGCATTCAGAATAACTAAGCTGTATAGTAGCATCGCTAGAATATCTGTATTAGCTATTATACAACAGCAACATAGCAAACTGAATAAACTGTGTTGTACACTTGCATTGTGACTATAGCTGGTCACACGAGGTCAGGCATATATTTTCTATTTGTGGCATCATGCAAGTGCTAAAAAAATCAGATTTTATAGCATTTTGGAGTTTGAGTTTTCAGATTAGGAATGCTCAACCAAGTACTACAGATGTTAGTGTTGAAAGGGCTCCCACAAATATGATCTAAGACCCAATAACCTTGAGAATTAGATACAAATGAAATATATATTGCCACAGCTATTAAGTGGAATTTTGGGGATGTAAACATGAGTTTTCTATTACATAAAGCAGTTTTCTAATTAGTTTTAGTTATGTTACTCAATTGAGCAGAAAAACGTGGCAAATCTAAAAAAGAACCTGCTGCATTTATTCACAGTTTGGTTTGGTGTACGAGTATTTGGCATGGGAAAAATTGTGCTCATTGAAAATTAATTTGGAGGAAAGGGATATTTCTAAGTTAGAAAATGAGGAAAAAAATAAATAGTTTTTGACTTCTCAAATTCAGCCTCGAAGAAAAATGGGGAGATAGTGACATTGGCAAGCTACGATATTTAAGAAATATGATTATTATTAAAGTTCTCTTATCAAACTTTTGCCCAGTTTTCGTGGCAATAAACAGCATTTTAATTGTCATTTAGCACAGACAAGTTAATTGAATTGAGTATTCTTTATGCAGAGCTAAAATTTGGAACTGCATTATGAGATAATCAGGCAAATTTCACATGCGTATATATTACATGATGATGTCACTAAAGCAACCAAAAGACTCTCTGAAAAAAGAAGTATAGACATAAGTACATCATAGGACATGACAAATATGATTTGGATTTGAAATATTGTTGAGTTTTTAAAAATTCAGAACTTTCTCTTTTTAGTACTTAATGGTAAAAGACAACATTCATGTGACAAAAGTCTAAGAGCACACAATTTGAGCAAGATAAACCTTGTTAAAAACAAAGAATTGACAGTGCTAAAGACAAGTATCTGTTGTTTTCAAAATTAGTAAGCTACTTGTCTGAACGAATCAGGAGGAAAAAGCTAGCAGACAAAGTATAAAGAAGGTAGTAGATAAAATAAAAGTCACAGGTTATCTCAACTACAAAGTTTATTAAAAAGATTAAAATTAAATTGTTCTTCCTATTGCCAAGAAGACTGCAATTTAAAAGATGATTCACATTTATGATGATGAGATAACAAAGTACAACTGAAAATTAGGATAAATAACCTAGAGAATGTGCAAAGAATTAAATCTTTTTAGAGGAAATGTCAGACACAGTTTACTTTTTTTTCTTAAAAGAACAGTATTTATTGAAATCGTCTAAGGGCTTATTGATTTTTTTAAGCAAATATATTTGCTGATTTAGGTGTATTCAACTATAAGTCTTAACAAGTTCTCTGAAACCTCTGCTTCTCAATATCTTCATCTACAAAACTGACATATCCTATTCTAAAATACAATGATTCCATTTTGACCAGAATTTTCAACCTACCTTCTTCAGAGAAAAGGAATAGATAATTCAATGATAAATTTATCAGTGGCGCATGACACATGTTTCCCTGGTGTAGGCCAAGTTGTTTTTTAATACCTCTGTTAATTTTTTCAATCTCTTCAACATTTTAATAGGCAGATGTTTTACAGTGAATATCTGCCTTTATCATGTTGGGGTAATGAACTTTACTGAGCAAGTAAGACTTAAACACACACAAATACAAATTTGTTACTAGGGTAAATTTCAAAGAAAAAGTTATCTTAAATTAATAACCCCCTACTTTCAGATTATATACACTTTATAAACAATATAAGAAACATATAGTGTGATAGGGGGCTCCTTAAAAAAATGCTTCAAAGCGTATATCACAGTTACAATGTTCCAGTTTGTTAATGCAAAACGCAGTGTTCAGTACCTGCAGCTAAAATTGCAAGTCCTTTCCTGTGTGACCGCCCGTGGTGCTCCCTGCAGCTGAAACCCCAAACTTTTGCTATTATTACAAAAGCTACAAAACTTTCCACCATGGAAAGCCCCTTCCCCCAAAGTCAATGTAAAACATACAAAATCTGAGACCCTGCTGCACTCGGGACCCAACCTTTGCCACTGGAGTCTACTGGGCTGCCTGCTGGCATTCCAGAAATCAACACAGCTTCTTGCTTACCAGCCTCGGTGTCACGGTCTCTGATTTGTTTTTCAACAATAGTATAATTTCATTTACCGCCCTCCTTTTTAATTTTGTTGCCTTTATATCTGTTGAAGGTGCAAATGATATGCAGTGAACTGCATATGTTTAAATTGTACAATTTGAGAAGTTTTGACCTATGAAAATACTTATGTAACCATTCCCATCATCAAGATAATTGACATATTGCCACCTGAAAAGTTTCTTTTCACACATTTCCAACTGCTTCCTCCTGGTCGTCCTTGGATTCACCAATCTACTTTCTGTCACAAAAATGAGTTTGCATTTTCTAGGAATTTACATATGTGTGAAATAACATAGTATATATTCTTTATTGTCTGTCTTTTTAAATACAGGGTTATTTTGAGCTTCGTGCCTGTTGTGCACATAAATAGTTCATTCCTCTCTACTACTGAGTAGTATCTCATTGTGTGGATGTACCATTCACCTGATGATGCTTGTGTTATTTAGTTTTTGGTTGTTACAAATAAATCTTCTACAAATATTCACATACAAATTTTTGTGCAAAGAAAAAGTTTCATATATCTTGACTAAACACCTAAGAGTGAGATTGCTAGGACATGTGGTAAGTGGATGCTTCCCTTTGTAGGAAACACCAAACCATTTTCCAAAGTGATTGCAGCATTTAATATTTCCATCATCTGAATAAGAGTTCCAGGTGCTTCACACCTTTGCCAACATTTGCTATGATCAGTCTTTTAAATTCCAAACATTCTGATAGATGCATGGGGATATCTCATTTTGACTTTAATATGGATTTCCCTGTTGATTAAACATGATGAAATTTGTATTTTCATATTTTCCAAGTGTATATTTTATTTGGTCAAGTGCCTATTCAGATCTTTTGCCTACTTTTATTGGATATGCTTTTTTGTTTTATTTTCTTGAGTTTTGAGAATTCTATGTATATTTTGGATACAATAATTTTTTTGATATGTAGCTTGCAAATACCTCTCCCATTTTGTGCCTCTCAATATTATCTTTAGAGAATAGAAGTTTTAATTGTGATAAAGTTCAATTTATCATTTTAAAAAATGTATAGCTTGAGATTTTGATGCCATGTCAAAGAAATATTTGCTTAATCCAAAAACAAGTCTTCTATCTTTTCTTCCAAAAGTTTTATATTTTCATATTGTTGTACATTTTAAGTCTATATTTGATTTTGAATTAATATTTGTATGTGGCATAAGGTATGTATCAAAGTTTTTGTTGTTCTTCTACTTAGTTTTGTTTTGTCCTATGGTTTGAATATGTCCCCAAGCTTCAGGTATTGCAAACTTAATCTCCAAATTCATATGTTGATTGGAGGTGAAGTTTTGGGGAGGTAATTAGGATTAGGTAAAATCATCAGGGTGGGGCCCCTGACAGGATTGGTAGCTTTACAAGAAGAGAAAGACCTGAGTTGACACACATACATATTATTTTCTTCTTGCCATATAATATTCTCTGCCATGCAATGATGTAGCAAGATGGCCCTTACCAATTGCAGGTGCCATGATCTTGAAGTTCCCAGATCCTACAACTGTAAGAAATAAATTTATTTTAATGAGAAATTACCCAGTCTATGGTATCCTGTTTAGAGCAAAAGAAAACAGAAAAAAATTTATTTTGTTTAATTTGTCATATGTTTATTCACTTGTTTCACTGCTATTTGCTGAAAGACTCTCCTTTATTCATGAAATTGCCTTTGGACCTTTGTTGAAAATCACTTGACCATATGTGAAGATTTGAATTTGAATTCTGTTCCATTAATCAATTTATCTATCTTTTTACCAATATCACAATGTCTTGATAATTGTATTTTCTAGTTTGCTGAGAGTTTATGGTGGAAATGACAATGAGGTTTTGGCTAATGGTTTTTTCCCTGACTCTTTTTACAGGTTATACACAGACTGACAATTAAGTTCACAAACTCATCCTAGAAAAAGTGCTCCATACCTCACTGCTGAGTATCACTACGGTCACTTTCTAAGTACTCCATTTGGGAAGCTATGCACTGATGCCAGCACCTAGTCCACCAGTCAAAGCAATTTTGAAACTTTTTTGACCATCAGATCTGCTGCTGTATTTCCCTTGATGCCCTGAATGTTATAAAAATGTCTTCCTTTTAACACTTTCTTTATCTTTGGATAAAGAAAAAAGTCACTGGTGGCCAGATCAAGTGAGTAGAGAAGGTATTCCTTGTTTACTGGCTAAAAATTCCCTCACAGACAGTGCTATGTGAACTGGTGCATTGTCATGATGCAAGAACTTCTTTGGGACCATTTTTGCACACATCTTTCTCATGCCAAGATTTTCAGTTAAGATTTTTCTGTTTTTCTATCAATGCTTATTTGGTCTGCTATGCTACTTGCAGTTAGCCGATGATTTTGATACACAATTTGATGAATTTTTGCAATGTTTTCATTAGTTCTGCCAGTCACTGGCCATCCTGACCTCTCTTCATCAGTGACACTTTCTCTCCCCACGGAAAAAAATTTTGAAAAATTTTAATCAATTTGTAAACTGCCATTTTCTTCATGGCATTATCCCCATAAACTTTTGCCAAATTTAACAAGAAATTAAATTTTTGTTCGTTTGCTCTAATTCAAGCTCTGACATTCTCATGATGGCACACAAAAACATGCAATGACATTAATGAACTCCACTCTGCAAGACACTGTCACACATCAACATGAACACAGCTGTGGACACTAATATATCAAGTTATAAAACCTGTCCAAGTTGTTTGTACAGTGCTGCCAATGTAAGCTCATGAGGCAAGTTTGTGACCTTAATTGTCAGACCCCATACATGTTTTTATCTGATTAGAATCTTGTTATGGTACAATGAATTGATTGGTTTTCAAATTTTTAGCCATGTGCACTCTGGAGAAAATGATACAAATGATATTTTTTTCTGCTAGCAAAGAGTTACACAGTGAAACATAATTAAATTTGTCCATGTAACTGAAACTCAGCAAGTTGTGCACCTGCCTCATATTCCTCACATTGGGCTTTGGTAGCATTTTGAGCATTTTTGATACTGCCTTAATATTTAACACAGCTGAGCACTCAAAACACAGCTGAGCTCAGCAGGGTCTACAAATTTGCTATCTGAAACAATTTTAACTGGATATATATGGACATATTTATGAATACATTTTCAATCATATCTAGCTAAAATTATTGTTATTGGTTTTACACCCTACATGTAACTTTATTAATTATTCTTAGAATTTTTGTAATGCAGATTTCAATTTAGGTAATACATTTCATAGTTCTGCTAAAGACAAATACAGAAATTATAATCAGAAGGTTTAATCAACTGTGACAAATTACAAATGAGGAAAAACATAGATCATTTATTTATTTATCTAAATTTGCAAACTTTGCCTCAATGTTTAAAGAAAAAGAACCCAATTAAATCAGACTAGGTATAAACTGACTTCTCAGCAAAGATACTTAAGATGAGCTAGTATAATGTGCCTCCCATTATGAAGTGGTTTCTTACAGATATCGATTTTATTATTATTTTCTGCTGTGTGGAATTGAGATAGAAAATAAATCTCAGTATCTTAAACTCCCTGTACAGAAATTTTTTAATTCCATTTGTGTCCTCCAAATAATGCAATAGTATGCCCATTATAAAAGTATTTTTGTTTATTTAGCTTATTTTTTAAAATTCACCCTTAGTTAATAGTTAATTATAATTCACCTACGAGAAAAAAGAAGTGGTTAATTGGAATCTTGGCATATTGCACAAAAAATGTTTTGATAACATTTATCTAGCTATTATGAAATGATATTTAAATTGTTAGATTCCAAATTTGAAAAATGCAAATGAATTGTGTGACAGAAGTTAGAGGATGGAAAATGAGGGTTTCATAAAAATTAATATGCATTATTTTAATAAACTATCAATTTCTTAAGGAAGATTTTCTTATACCCTATTAAGCAGTTGAATCAATAAATATGATTACAGAATAGCTACAATTCATAGAATTAGGTGGGTACTCAGGTTCTTGAACTAAGGTTTGATGGGACAGGGCAGATGATTTGAAGAATTTTCAGAATCAGGGGGCCCTGCCACAGAAGGAATTCATGGAAACAAAAAGAAGGGTCAGGCCGCCCAGCCTGCTAGTTGGGAAGTCAGGTTTGGACAGGAATCCTCTCCTATGCAGCCCCAGAGAGACCTGATGAAATCCTGATTGGGGTGCAGGCTGATGAACAATTATGAAAACTGACTGTACTTGTTGATGACACTCAGCTTTGCCTAGAAATGGTGCAATGTAAAACAAAGCAGGAGGTATCATACTCCTAGACTTTAAACTTTCAAAACAGTCTGGTATCGGTACAAGTACAGGCATATAGATCAATGGAACAGAATTGAGATTCCAGAAGCAACACCTCAATTTCTCAACCAACTAATCTTTGACAAAGCCTCCACCACCAACCACTGGGGAGAGGAGAACCTATTAAGTAAATGGTGCTGGGAAAACTGGCTGACCACATGCAGAAGATTGAAACAGGACCCCTATCTATCCCCATACACAAAAATCAACTCTAAATTGATCAGAGACCTAAATGTAAAACCTCAAACTATAAGAACCTTAAAAAATGCAGGAGACACCCTTATGGAAATTGGAACTGGCAATCAATTCCTGAGTAAAACCCCAAGCGCCCATGCCATAAGAAATAAGATAGACAAATGGAACTTTATCAAACTGACAAGTTCTGCAAAGCCAAAGAAATCATCAAGAGAGCAGGGAGACAGCCCACAGACTAGAAAAAAAATATTTAACAACTCTATGTCTGACAAAGGCCTAACATCTAGGATTTACAAGGAACTCAAATGTACTGAAAGAAAAAAACAAAAAACAAAAAAACAGCCCCATTACAAAGTGGGCAAAAGATATGAATAGACAATTCTCAAAAGAAGACATATGAGCAGCAAATACATGAAACAATGTTCAGCCTCACTAGTCATCAAAGAAATGCAAATTAAAACTACACTGAGATACCACCCAACTCCAGTCAGAATGGCCATCATCAATAACTCAAAAATAACAGATGCTGGAGAGGATGTGGTGAAAAGGGAACACTTCTACACGGTTGGTGGGAGTGAAAACTAGTACAATCTCTGTGGAAAACAGTGTGGTGATTCCTAAAAGTTCTAAAATTGACCTTCCCTATGACCCTGTAATCCCTCTACTGGGAATATACCCAGAAGAACTCAAATCACTCTATGAAAAAGATACCTGCACACATATGTTTATTGCAGCATTGTTCATAGTAGCAAGAACATAGAACCAACCCTGCTACCCAACAAAAGAGGACTGGATGAAAAAATGTGATACATATACACAATGGAATATTATGCAGCCATAAAGAAGAACAAAATCATGAATTTCGCAGCAATCTGGATGGACTTAGAGTCTATAATACTGAGTAAACTTTCACAGAAACAAAGAACTGAGTATCACATATTCTCACTCATAAGTAGACCTTAAACTATCCTAATACTATAAGAAAAGGATTGACAGTAGCGGGAAACTGAGGGGATGTGGGGTCAGGAAGGTAGGATTGGCAGTAGTGGAAAACTGCCTGGGGAAGTGGGGACACACCTCATCAAAAAGGATAACTGCACAATGAATATTTGTATACCTAACCCTGAATAATACTCCACAATTAAAAAAAAAAAAAGAAATGGTGCAATGTTTTTCTATTCCACTTCCCTTGTCATCCTCTCCGAAGACTGCATTATACCTTTTTCACTTTCCCAAGCTTCTCACCATGTTATCTCATGATCTTGTTTCACATTTCATTGAACAAAGTAGATAAAAATCAGACAACTTTGTTTTCTTACTTCCCAAATCTCCATATATATACATATGCATTTATTCTTTTTGTTGTTTTCTCTCTTGTTTACATAGATAGGTATGTCTCTTTTTCTGGAAATTGGCCAATCCCTCTCCTGATTGTACCTACCACTCTTTCTCTTTATGAAAAGCTTCCTATCTGTGGTTATACCCACTGCTCCTGTGCCCAAATGAGAAGTCATTCCCATAAGTATTCAAAAACACTGGGCCTGTAGTTCCCACTTGCTATTCCTCATTTTTTTGCAGAACCTTAAACAAGCTTCTGGACTAATTTGTTTATGTATACTATATTCATTTCCTAACTTCCCTTTTCCAGTAAAATATTTCAAACATCAAAATATAGAGAAATACTTAATAAACATGCTCACTCAACATATAACTCAATAATTAGTGCCTCCTGCTAATTGCTTTTCAATTACACCCAGATCCATGCATTATTATTTTCCTTTATTTTGAATTTGTTCTCAGAAATCAGATCATTTTGTCTGTGCACTTTTATGTCTCTCTTAAAAGATTAGAACTATTTGAAAGACATAATCACAGTATCACAGTTTTAGGTTCCTTGTGTGAAACTGTAGTATTTAGCAGGAATGAGTGGCACTCCAACAATTGCAATGGCGGTGTTAAAAGAATTAAAAGAACTTGCAGAGCCCTTAACCCCTAAAGCCTTCTGTCATACCTCCCTGAGCAGCGTTTACCCTAGACTGAGATTCTATTTCATCTTGTTCCCTACTGGTCTGTTAAACTCTCAGTCTGCCACCTGACATAGCTTTTTTGTAGACCAGTAATACCATTCTGCAAAAATCACTAGATCCAATCTGAGCTTTCACTGGAAATTATATGCAGAATTAGGCTAGAGAAGAAAAGCTAATACTTACAGCAAATTGACAGTGATTTGCTGATTAATATTGGTTCATATCTCAGTTTACTTGTGGGAATAAGTTTTGAGGTGGCTTCACACAAAAAAAGTTGAACATATTTTAGATGAGGGTAAATGTTAGGTAGGTTTTCCAACCATAAAGACTACCTTCAATGTGATAGTTTTAATGGGCATAGATTATAACAATTTTCTGGGTTGTTATTTGAAATTGAACCTATTATTGAACCATATACAAAGAGATTGTCAATCAGAAATCAGTGGTATGATATACAGGCAGGAATCCAAAGGCTTCAGAGCATGGAAATACTGAACTGGTTCCATTTTTAAGCATGGCATGCATCTCCTAATTATGACCAGTGAGAAGGCCCAGAATGACTTCCGCTTACCACAAATGTAAAAATTAGTTTGGTTAAAACACACACACACACACACACACACACACACACACACACACACACACACACACACACATTGTTTTCTCATTGGAGATGTAAGTGGACACAACTCTATTTAAAGAAAGTTCTTTGGTCCCCAAGAGTAATAAATATTGTTGCAGGACCTTATTTGATAATTCATATTTGCACAGTATACATTTTCTGAAAAATATCCTTTTAATTTGAGCTATCTGAATTGTTCTGGTTGAAATACTCATATGAAGACAGTATATAGTAGGCTTTTCTTCAATCTGACAATTCCTGTATTTTAATTGATGCTTTGCTGATTTAGTTAGATTTGTGTCTACCATTTTAGTGTTTGTTTTGTTTTTCTGCATTGTTTTCTGTTCTGTTTTCCTTTTTTGTTGAACTGTTGAATATATTCATTATAATATATATATATTGTTATACCTATTTCTCTTCATATTATTCTAACTATGGCTTTAGCAATTGCCATACATTATTTCTATATTTTTAGGTTGAATAGGAGTTAATGTTTTTCACTTTAAGAAAAATCTAGAAAACTTATAATAAATAGATCAGTTTACCCTTTATCTTATAGTTTTCATATGTTACATCTTTATACATTGGATCTCCTAAATAATTATATAACTTTTGTTTTTAACTGCTATGTACATTTAAAGTATTTAAGAAAACAAATATTGTTCATTATGTTTATGCAGTTGTTTACTTGAATTATTCTTGCTTCAACCTGATGTTCTAGAATATACTGAAATAAATTTTCTTTAAGCCTGAAAATTTTTCTTTCATTTTTTTCTTTTAGAAAATGTCTACTAGTGACATATTTTCTTAAGTCCTTCATCTATTTTATTTTGCCTTCTTTTCTGAATAATATTTTTTGCAGAATATAGAATTCTGGATTGATACCTATTTTTTATTATCACTTTAGAACTATTGTTCTATTCTCTTCTGGTCACCAATATTTATGGTCCCAAAAGTCATCTAAAAACATAGGTTTCTTATATGTAATGTGTCATATTTCTCCAACTGATTTCAAGATTTCTTCTTCATCATTGGTTTTCATAAGGCTGATTATGACTTACCTGAGTATGAACTTCTGTTACTTTAACTTACAATTCACAGTGTTTCTTAAATCTTAAACTTTATATTTTTTTTATTTTTTGTGGTAGGAACATTTAAGATCCACTGTCTCTCTCTCTCTCTCTTTCTCCTTTTTTATTTTTGAGTTGGAGTCTCACTCTGTTGCCCAGGATGGAGTGCAGTGGCACACTCGCAGCTGCTACATCCTTGACCTGCTGGGTTCAAGCAATCCTTCCACCTCAGGCTTCCAAGTGGCTGAAACTACAGGCATGTACTATCACACCTGGATAATTTTTTGACTTATTGTACAGACGAGGTCTCACCAAGTTGCCCAGGCTGGTCTTGAACCCCTGAGCTCAGGCATTCCTCTCATCTTGGCCTCCCAAAGTGCTGGGATTACAGACTTCAGCCACTGCAACCAGCCCAAGACCCACTGTCTTAATGTGATGATGCCTACAAATTTGTTTTATATTTGCTCATGATTACTTTGACTGTTATATTTTGTGATTACATGTGAATTTTAGAACTTTATTCTATTTCTGTGAAAAAAAAGTCATTGAAAGTTTGAGAGGGATTGCATTGAATTTGTAGATGGGTCTGAGTAATACAAACATTTTAAAAAATTATTTAAATTCATGAACATAGACTATATTCCCATTAATTTGTGTTTTTTGAATTTCTTTCATCAATGTTTTATACTTTTCCAGGTACAGCTCTTTCACTTCCTTTGTTACATTTACTCCTAAATATTTTTGATGCTATTATAAATGAACTGTTTTCTTGATTTCTCTTATAGTTTATTTTTAGTGTAAAGATGTTCGAAATGCCACTGGTTTTTGTGTATTGATTTTATCTCCTGAAAATTTACTGACTCTTTTATTTCTTCTTATAGTTTTTTTTTTTGATGGCGTTTTTGGGGTTTTCTACATATAAGATCACACCATCTGCAAACACAGACAATTTTTCTTCTTTCTTTCTGATTTGGATGTATATTATTTATTTCTCTTGCCTAATTGTTCTAATTAGACTTCCAATACTATAATTAATATGAGTGGTGAGAGTGGGCATACTTGTCTTGTTCTAATTAAGAATCTTAAGCGTTTCTCTTTTGAGTATGATGTTAATTGTGAGCTTGCCATATATGGCTTTTATTAGATTGAGGAACATTATTTCTATACTTATTTTGTTGAGAGTTTTTATTATGAAAGAGTATTATATTCCATCAAATAATTTTTCTGCATCTATTGAAATGATCATATAATTTTTATTTTTCATTCTGATAATATGCTGTATTTACATTTATTAATTTATATATATTGAACCACCCTTGTGTCTATAGGATAAATGTTACTTGATCATGGTGTATGATCCTTTTAATGTCCTGATGAATTCAACTTGCTAGTATTTTTTGTGAATTTCAGCATTTATATTAATAGAGGATTTTGGCTTGTGATTTTATTTTTTTTATGGTGTCCTTGTCACTATGTCAGGGTAAAGCTGGCCTCATAAAATTTGTTTGCAAGTGCTCCCTTTTCTTCAACTTTTTGAAAGAGCTTGAGACAAAATGGCATTAATTCTTGCTTAAATTTTCAGTAGAATCCAACAGTGAAGTGATCAGGTCCTGGACTTTTCTTTGTTGGGAGGTTTTTGAGTACTAATGCAACTTCCTTACCCATTATTGAACTGTTCATATTTTTACTTCTTCATGATTCAGTCTTGATAGACTGTTTATTTCTAGGAATTTATCTTTTTCCAGGTTTTCTAATTTGTTGGTGTATAATTGTTTATTGTAGTCTCTTATGCTCCTTTGTATTTCTGTGGTATCAGTTGGAGTTTCTCCTGAATATGCTATTGAAACTCGCTATGGAAATTTGCAGTTTAGTCATTGTTTACCTTAGCTCCAGAATTTTTGTTTGATTCTTTTAAAAAAAATCATTTCTATCCCTTTGTTGATCTTTGCTTTTTGTTCATGTGTTGTATTTCTGATTTTGGTTAGTTGTCCATTATGTTTCTTATAACTGACTGAACTTCTTTAAAATTACTATTTTGAATTATTTATCAGGCAGCTCATAGATCTCTATATCTTTAGAGTTGATTAGTGGTGCTTTATTTTGTTCCTTTGATTCTGTCACATTTTCCTGGTTATTTGTGTTCCTTATGACCATGCATTGGTTTCTGAAAATGTAGGCATCTCTTTCAGTCTTTACAAATTGGCTATAGCATGGGTAGCCAATTCAACATGGGTAGTCAGTCTGCCTAAAGTTTCTGAATAGGCTATTTGTTGAGGTCCATGTGTAGTTTTGTTGCTAGAGTCCTGGGTAGACTGGCCTGGTGCCTAGATCCACAGGGTCAGGCTTGGACTTTGTGTCTGTGGATGGTGGCAGGCCTGGTGCTTTGCTCCATGAGAATCGGCATGGAGTCTGTGCACAGGTACCAGCAAGACCTGAAGGTCAAGTTTGATGTCTAAAATTGTGAGGGTGAACCTGGAACCTAGAGTTGTTGAAGTTAGTCTCATGCTGGGTAGACCTGTAGCCTGGATCTGTAAGGACTGGCCTGGAGACTGGGGGCACATTTAAATCATAGTTCAATTCTTGAAGCTTTATCTTTTTTTGTTTTTCATTAGCACATCCTTGGTTCAGCAGTAAGCTCAGAACTTTTATAAGTACATCTATAAAATTAATGAATCCTTTTTTTGGTTCTGGAATTTGCTTTATATATAAATATATATTTTTTAGTTGGAGTCTTACTCTGTGGCTCAGGTTGGAGTGCCATGGTACACTCACAGCCACCCCAGTGTTGACCTGCTGGGCTCTGGCGATCCTCCTGCCTCAGTCTTCCAAGTAGCCAGGACTACAGGCACATGTTACCACACCTGACTAATTTTTTTTTAAATAGTAGAGATGAGGTCTTGTCAAGTTTCCAGGCTGGTCTTAAACCTATGGGCTCAGGCAATTCACTCTACTCGGCCTCCCAAAATGCTGGGATTACAGGCTGAGCTACCGAGTCCAGCCTGCTCTATATTCTTTGAATCCTAAGGGTTCTTTTCTCCATTTTTCTGGCCAGTTGTTTGTTTGTTTGTTTGCTTTTTATAGTTTAGTTTTTCATACATTCTTGTGATTCTTTGCAATTTTAGCCATTCTAATTATGGATTATCATAAGTTTTTACCTCAATCCCCAAGCCCCCTTTCATTGATTACCTTTTAGAGTCCTTAGGTAGTTTATTTTTGAAGCCAAAACAAATCCTTTATATTTGAATCATTTTAAAACCTTGAAATTTTGGTTTACTTTTTAATTTTTGTAACTTTTTGTTCAATTATTTAACATTTTGACATCAATTCTATAAGTCCTTTCTTTGTGTATTTTAATTAAACATCTTTAACAATTTAAAATTTTTTCACTTTATGATTCTACTCCTCTTCATTTTAATATTCAGCTGATTGTCTACTTTTATACACATGATTAGGTTTTAAAATGAGTTATTTAGAATTTAACCAATGCTTTAATTATGCCATATTGAATAACCCCTATTTGTTAGATTTTAATACCCTTATAAATTATATTAGCAGAAAGGGGCATGTGGTTCACCTTCAAAGACATAAACTTAGAAACTGTCATTGGTAGGTATTCAGAGATTATCACTTGTAGCATGAATTATTGAAACTGATTAGGTGCTGGGGATATCTCCAATTATGCAAAAGTACTTTGAGAGAAAGTGTTAACTCTTGGTCACCTTACACCAAATGGCACAGAGAACCCACACACAAGATTGCAACTCAATACTTCACCTCTCCATTCCCTTCCTCTGCTAACTTCAGTGGATTCACAAGCACCGTCAGTAGAAGAAAAATAATGGAAAATATATGGAGAGAAATAGCAACAAACTATATCCCTTTTCCTTATTCCAGGTTTGTTTCTAAGATGCTTTGAGCTTAATGAAAGACTTTCTATAAGTGAGACTGAATTTCTAATACCTGAAAGTGAGATTGCTATTTAGTATCTAAAACTAACCTCAAAGCTTTGAAATCTACTTGTGTTATCATCTAGATGCAGGGAAAGTAAGTATGACAGACTGAGTTTGACAATAATTAAGACAAAAGACAGTTTGTTTGCTACTCATCCAGTAAAGTCAATAAACCTGAATATTGTTGATATTTTTATATTATTTATTTAATAAATTTACCATGTCTTTATAGTAGAATATTTTTATATTTGATAGTTTTAGTATACTTTCATTATTGCCAATTTTTTTTTCCTCTTTTAATTTAAAAAAAAAATTGTGGGGTACAATTCAGGGCTAGGTATTCACCATGTGGTTATGCTTATCGATGAGATGTGGCCCCCCCTTCCCCAGGCAGATATCTACTGTCAATCCCACTTGCCCACCCTCCCACTCCCCTCCCCACAGTTTCTCACCACTTTCAATCCTTTTCTTATAGTAATACGGTAGTTGTTCAAGGTCCACTTATGAGTGAGAACATGTGATACTCACATTTTTGTTTCTGTGAGAGATCACTCAGTATTATAAACTCTAATTCCATCCAGGTTGCTGTAAAATTCATGATTTTGTTCTTATTTATGGCTGCTTAGTATACTATTGTGTATATGTACCACATTTTCTTATCCAGTCCTCTTTTGATGGGCAGCACGGTTGGTTCCACGTTCTTGCTATTGTGAACAATGCTGCAATAAACATACGTGTGCAAGTATCTTTTTTCATAGAGTGACCTGAGTTCTTCCGGGTTTATTCCTAGTAGGGTGATTGTGGGGTCATATAAAAGGTCAATTTTTAGAACTTTTAGGAATCACCACACTTATTTCCACAGAGACTGTACTAGTTTTCACTCCCACCAACCGTATAGAAGTGTTCCCTTTTTGCCACATCCTCTCCAGCATCTGTTTTTTTTGAGTTTTGAGAACTGTCTATTCATACCTTAAAAAATAACTGATGCTAGAGAGGATGTGGTGACAGAGAATACTTCTACACTGTTGGTGGGAGTGTGATCTAGTACAGCCTCTGTGGAAAACAGTGTGGCAATTCCTAAAAGTTCTAAAAATAGACCTTCCATATGACCACGCAATCCCCCTTACTGGGAACATGGAAGCAACCGTGCTGACCATCAAAAGAGAACTGGATAAAAAATGTGGTACATATACAAAATGGAATATTACACAGCCATAAAGAACAAAATCATGAACTTTGCCACAACCTGGATGGACTTAACAGTCTACAATATGGAGTGATCTTTCACAGAAAAAAAACCCTGATTATCACATGTTCTCACTCATAAGCAGACGTTGAAAAACTACTGTAATACTATAAGAAAAGGATTGACAGTAGCAGGAAACTGCGGGGAGTGGGGGATGGGGAGGTGGGATTGGCAGTATTGGGAATCTACCTGGGGAAGTAGGGGACACACCTCATCAACAAGGGTACCTGCATAATGAATATTTGTATACCTAACCCTGAATTGTACCCTGCCTCTTTAAAATAAAATTTAAAAAAGGCTTTAACATGACTTTGGGACAGACTGCTCCTAGAACTGCTACCTAGGCAGCAACATCCATCAGATCACCCTTTCCACTCCATCTTCTATTTATTATTCATGACCAAGTCCAGTATATCTCTTGTGGATATACTATTATAAAAACAAACTGTTGTAAGAAGTAGCACTGTCTTTCTCACCATTCTTAGAAACTAATTACTTTAGATATCTCAAGATTTAAAATATTTGATATAACCAATATATATAGATGAAAAATATTGTGCAGTTTATAAATTGCATCAAGTAAAAGTTAAAAAATATTAAAATTAATTAGGCACATTTATATACTTTTAGCTATATATTTTAATTTTTTAATTTTAAAGATGTGGGATACAATTCAGAATTAGGTATACAAACATTGATTATGCATGTACCCTTGTTGATGAGGTGTGCCTCTCCCTCCCCTAGCAGTTTCCATCAACTGCCAATCCCATCCCCACCCCCAGCAGTTTCCCACTACTGCCAATTCGTTTCTTATAGTATTATGATAATTGTTCAAGTTCTGCTTAGAGTGAGAACATATGGTATTCTGTTCTTTGTTTCTGTGATAGATCACTGAGTGTGATAGATTCTAAATCCATCCAAGTTGCTGCTAAGTCCATATGTTTGTCCTTCTCTATAGCTGCATAATATTCTATTGTGTATATTTAAAACATTTTTTTTTTTTTTACCCAGTCCAGCTTCTATGGACAGCATGGTTGGTTCTAGGTTTTTGCTATTGTGAATAGAGCAGCAACAAACATATGTGTGCAAATATCTTTTTTTGCAGAATGATTTGATTTCCTCCAGGTATATTCCCAATAGGGGAATAGCTGGGTCATATGGAAGGTCAATTTCTAGTTCTTTCAGAAATCACCACATTGTCTTCCAAAGAGGTTGCAATAATTTGCATTCCCACCAGCAGTGTAGAAGTGTCCCTTTTTCTCTGCATCCTCACCAACTTCTGTTGTTTTTTTTATTAATGATGGCCATTCTTACTGGGGTTAGTTGTTATCTCAATGTGGTTTTGATTTGCATTTCTCTGATGATGAATGAGGCTGACCACTTTTTCATGTGTCTGTTGGCTGCCCATATATCTTCTTTTGAGAAGTGTCTATTCATGTCTTTTGCCCATTTTTTAAATGGGGCTGCTTGTTTTTTTTCCTTTTGGCACATTTGAGTTCCTTGTAGATCCTAGATGTTAGGACTTTATCAGATATACAGTTGGCAAATATTTTTTCCCATTCTGTGTGCTGTCTTCCTGCTCTCTTGATAGTTTCTTTTACTTTGCAGAAGCTCATCAGTTTGATTAGGTCCCATTTGCCTATCTTACTTCTTATGGTCTGTGCACTTAGGGTTCTGATCAGGAATTGGCTGCCAGTTCCAATTTCCATAAGTGTTTCTTCTGTATTTTCTAAGATTCTTATAGTTTGAGGTTTTGATTTAGGGTCTTTGATCCTCATAGGTAGGGGTTCTGTTGCATCTTCTGCATGTGATCAGCCAGTTTTCCCAGCACCATTTACTGAATAGGTTCTCCTCTCCCCAGTGGTTGTTGGTGGATGCTTTGTCAAAGATGAGTTGGTTGAGAATTTGAGACTTTGTTTCTGGAATCGCTATCCTATTCTATTGCTCTATATGCCTGTTCTTGTACCAATACCAGGCTGTTTTGATTACTGTAGTCTTATAATAAAGTTTGAAGTCTGGAAGTGTGATACCTCCTGCTTTGTTCCTTTTGCTAAGGATTGTTTTGGCTATTTGTGGTCACTTATGTTTCCATATGAATTTCTGTAATGTCATTTCCAGGTCTGAGAAGAACGATGTTGGCTATTTAATGGATATTGCATTGAATCTGTAGATTGTCTTTGGTAGGATGGACATTTTAACAATGTTAACTCTTCCTATCCATGAGCATAGAGTATTTTTCCTATCCATGAGCATAGAGTATTTGTTTGTGTCTTCTTGGATTTCTTTGAGCAGTGTTTTGTAGTTCTTATTGCAAAGATCTTTCTCTTCTCTGGTTAGGAAGATGCTGAGGTATTTCACTTTTTTGTGGCTATTGTGAATGGGATTGTGCTTTTTATTTGGATCTCTGCCTGTTTGTTGTTGGTGTAAAGGAATGCAACTGTCTTTTGCACTTTTATTTTGTATCCTGAGACTCTGCCAAGTCTTTATAATAGTGTTAGAGTCAATAGCTTTTTTTAGTTTACTTAGTAGCTGCTTTGTAAACACTGGTGCTCCTGTGTTGGATGTATATATGTTTAGGATGGATATTTCTTGTTGAGATATTGAATCTTTCATCATTACGTTGTGTTCTTTTATATCTCTTTAAATTTTTAATAACTTCAAGGTTGTTTCTTCTGATATAAAGATTGCAACTCCTGCCTTCTTTTTTGATCCATTTGCTTGGAAACTCATTCTCCATCATTAACTTTGAGTCTGTGTGCATCCCTTGTGGTGAGATGAGTTTCCTGAATGCAACAAATAATTGGGTCATAGTTTCTTACCCAGTTTGCCATTCCATGTCTTTTTAGTGGTGCATTTAATCCATTCACATTCAGGCTGATTATTGAAATGTGATTGTTTATCCCTTCATGAGGTTCTTATAAAGTTTTTTCTTTTGTTTGCTTGTTTTCTTTTGGCTTTGGGGTTGATGTATGTGTGTGCTTTCAAGTTTCTTGTTGTGCTATCTTCTCTGTTGACTCTATGCTCTGCTGTTCTCTTGGGAAGTTTGTGGTCATTCTTTTTTTTCTTTCTTCTGTGCTTAATTTCTTTTTAAGTGTCTCCTGTAGAGCTGGTCTGGAAGCTGCATAAACTCCTAGGGATCGGATGTCTGGGAAGGATTTTAATTCTCCATCACTGATGAAGCTGAGCTTGGCTGGGAAGGAAATTCTTGGTTGAGATTGTTTATCTTTGAGGATTTTGAATATTGATTCCAGTGGCTTCTTGTTTGTAGTGTTTCTGCTGATAGGTCTGCTGCTATTCTGATTCATTTTCCTCAGTAGTTAGTCTGACTTTCTCTCTTGCTGCCTTTTTTCTTTTGTGCTTACTTTGAGTAGGTGAATTAGTATGTGTCTAGGGGTTGTTCTTCTCTTTTGATGTCTTATGAACATTCTCTATATCACTTGTGTTGGCTGGTCACATCTATGGTGAGATGGGGAAAGTTTTCCTGAATTACCTCTTGGAATACTTGATCCAAGTTGTTCTCCATCTCCCTTTCTTCTTCTGGGATACCAATCATGCATAGGTTTGGCCTCTTGATATAATCACACATCTCTTGTAGGCTTTGTTCTTGCTTTCTGAGTCTTATTTCTATGTTTTTTTATAGATTGGGTTAATTTCACATTCAGTTCTTCACATTCTCAGATTCTTTCTTCAGCTAGATTAATTCTGCTTTCCATGCTTGTCATCTTGTTATTTATTTCCTGGATGAAATGTTTATTGCCAAAATCTCTGTCACAAGTTCTTTCAGTATTGAATCTTGTCTTTCTTCAGTCTTATTCACTCTTTCCATCCATCCCTAATTCCCATCATATTCTGGGGTCAGCCGTTGGTGGCTTTCATTGTTTGGACACCAGCGCCTGATTTTTCAGGAGTTTTCTCTTTGTTACACTTGAAATTGCTTGTGGTCTTTCTCTGGCTTTTCCTCATTTGTGACAGATCTTTTGTTTTCTCTTTAGTTCTGTTACTCAGTGTCAGTGGGAGATGCTTTCCCTTTGATGTTTGCTCAGCCCTCTATTCTTCCCTGCTCTGGGCTCTAAATTTGTTCTTTTTTGAAATAGGACTGTGGGTGGGAAGCTTTTCTGTCTCTTGTAGCTTTTGAAAGTTGAATAAGGTGGGATGGGGTGCTATAATTCAGAAACTACTTGCAAATTACAATGCTCACTGATTGTGGTATGTGTTCCCTGAGACCCACTCCCCACCACCACCCTATATGACAATGCAAAGAAGAAGCCAATGCAAAAAAACAATTGAACACACACTCCAAAACACACTGGAATAACAACAAAGTGAAACAAAACAAACAAACAAGCAACGACAACAACAAAAACCAAGAAAATGGTATACACACACACACCTAGCACAAAGTGAATGGAGAAGAGAAACAGAAAGACCAGAGACAAACAAACAATAAAAGGAATTCAGATTGAACCTTCATACATATATTGACACATACCTAAAACTATAAAAAATAAAAATAAGATTGGGGGATGCAGATCAAACCCTCACACACACATTCATCACAAAGAAAAATATTTAAAAGTAGGTGAACTAACAAACAAATAGGTAAAAAATAATTTAAAATTTTAAAAAATTTAAAAAGCCTGCCCTCTTGTGGCAGGCTCTGTAATGGTTCCTCTAATCCTGTCTCTCCTGCAAAGCTTCCACCTCTTTCACTCTCTCCCCAGCGTCCAGAGCAGGGAATGAGGAGAGGCAGTGGAGGTGGTTGGGCTGCAGTCCTCCCCTCTCACTCTCATATGGTCAGGGAGATCTCCTCCGGTGGGGAGGTGAGGGATTGTCTCTTCCCCAGGTATGTACTCATGAGGGGTGCCCCAGCCAGGCCTATCCTGGGATGGAGTTCTCCTATTGCAACTGATGTCCAGTCTCCACCTGGATTTATCCCTCTCAGTCGTGGCCCAGCTGTGTGGGTCTGATATTAAGAGGATTGTTGGGGAGGAGGGGGTTTGGGTCAACCCTGGAATCACCACTGATCTCTTTGGTGTTCTTCTTTTTCTGACCACATCCTTTGTCCTACACTGGATCAGGGTAGGAGGTGGAGTGCCTGGGACTCAGCATCATCAGGTCCCTCAGAATTTTGTGCTTTCAGGATATTTCCTCTGGGTCATGATCAACCCCTGAGTCACAGAGATTGAGTCTGTTGCTCCGTGGTGAGCAAGTCAGAGCACTTTCCTGCCCCACCTTCAAGATGGTGGTGGGGTGCCTCTCTTGTTCTCTCCAGTGGAATTCTGCCTCTGGGCACCCTCTGCAACCCCTACTGCCAGTGCCTGACCATGCATTGAAGTGGTAAGGCAAAGCCAGGAGCTGACAGGCTCTCTTGCTGCAGTGGCGAGGGAGAACCTGGGGTGGTAACCTCTCCCCACTGCTACTTCACAGGAAAACTTTTGTCTCTTAAAAAAAAATAGTAGTCAGCTTCTATGACCTGTGAAGAACCAGGGACCAAGCAGAGCTGCAGCACCAGCTGCAGAACCAAGGCCCTGGCCACTTGCTCATGAGGCCTCACTTAGTCAGTCTTTCCCAGCATTTTCTTCCCAGGAAGGGTTTTGTTGATTAGAAAAAATAATGGTGATCAACTTCTATTTCCTAGGAATCACTAGGGTCCAAGCCCAGCAGCTGCAGCACCAGTCACTGTACCAGGAGAGCCCTGGCTGCTAGCTCCCTAGCTCTCACTCAGTCAACCACTCATACACTCACTCACTTACCAGCATGTATACAAAATTTTCCATACACTCACTTGCTCACACTGGACTCTAATAGTCCAACTGGTTGGCTGCCACCTGCCCAACTCTCTTTTAGCTATTTCTCATTGTCTCTTTTAATTTTTATATTAAAATATCATGTATTAACTATAAGTAATCAATTCTTATGCCACTAGGAGAGCTGCCCAGATTACATAACTGAGGGCACTAAGGGAATGTCTCAATTATAGGTATATATTTACACATTTATATATATATATTTACTTTTTAATTTGTTGCAAGAGCTAAATATTTCCCTAATCATTTTTGTTACCAAAATTAAATTATTGAACTGAATACTAAAGTATAGAGTATGTTTATTTTATCAAAAAAAGACACATTTTAGTATATTCCTTTAACTATCTCACTATCTGCATGACATTTAAAAATTTATTTTCTCAATATTAATGCCTTCTGAAATAAAATAAAACATCTTCTTTCAGTTAACAGCTATTTGTATTTGATGAGATCTGTTTGGATAAGTGCAGGGGTCCAGCCCCTGCCAGGTCGTTAGGTTTGCTGAAGGAAAGACGGATAGGCGAAAGACGAAAACATTATACTCAGACCTCTGCTTCCTGAACAGATGACAATTTAATGTTAGTTAACACAGAGCTTTTATACCATTCGTAAAGGGGCAAGACAAAGAAAATTCCTTCACGTACATATGCTTTAAAAGTTACCACCATCTAGTGGACTAGAAGTGACAAACAAGCCAAGAACACTATCTCCTTTTAGTTAATGAGTCTTCATCATAAAGCCAAAAATGATAGTTTTAGTTCAAAGTCCTGAATTACAGTCCTTGAAATGTCTCAAGAAAGTTTCCAAGTGCACATTTCTTCATGTAGTAGTAGTTTTCCTTCTGGGGCTTTTATGACCTTCAGAGCTTTGTAATCGCCTCTCCTGTTCAGGTGTCTTTGTTACTTTTCTTTTATTTCTAAAGAAAACTCAAAAGAGGCATTTAGTGATGTTTCCCAGGCCCCCAAGGTTGCTTTCTGTCTTTAGCTAATTTATCATAAAAGTGTCTGATTAGTATATTATGAGTTCAGTGAAAACACACTCTATAAATGTTAACTTAGAGTTGTAACTATTGAATTAAGTAAAAACCTTAACAATTAATCTTCATCCTAAATCTGTGAAAACAGTGTTATAAATCACCTACATAACTCCTAGATAAGTGTTAGAACTTATAATGAATTCATAATGAACTTACTATAAACTTGTGCTTCTAAAAAACCTTATGTCTAAACACGAAACTACATAATTCTAAATCAAATAAGGAGTGAATATGCTTATATCATTTATTACTTAAGTAATATCTAGTAACTTATAACCAAGTGAAAGAAAGCATTCTTGATGTGCTTCAGAGTTTAACCCTTGCATATGTTAGAAAAGGCCAAGCGGCATAGTGGGAAAATGGAAAAATGAACCATGACATTCTCAGGTTAGCTGTGAGTACTTTGCATAAACGTGCCATTTTCTTCTCCCACGACTGCACAGAATTTCTTCGGTGGTACCAAACAGCAAAGGTGGAAGACAGAAGGGCCTCAGCTTCCCGGGCTCACCCTGCAACCCGGGGTCTTTGGCCCACCAGGATCCTATCAATCAGGTGGGCCTTCAAGGCTGGCTCCCAAAAGATAAGACTTGAATGTAAAGCTAGAAGGTACATTTAAAATTATTACTGAGTCTTAATGATGAATTGGGTAATTAAAGAGAAACAAAATGGCTATTATTTGCCTATTAAAATATATTTGCAAAAACTGTAATGCTATAATAAATTCCCAGTGAGAGAAAGAAGAGATTATTCTATGAAGTCTATGCTCTGTTTTGAGAATAAAATTTTTATGTGCCCTCCAAAAAAAAAAAAAGAATGAAAGTTGATCTTTAACAGTAATTATCTAGAAGCATTGGTTATAGGAAGAGACTAGAAGTGAGTAGAGCAACAAGATTTGTCTAATAGTGAAAATGAGAATTATTGACAGCTAGAGAGTAATTGCAGCATTGATTCAAACAAAAGGAAAGACTTGCCTGATAATTACATTTAGGAGTAATCAAAGACAAGTCTAAAATAGTAAGTTTAGGATATTAGTGAAATAATGAAGCCATTAACTGATTTGAAAGATGAAGGAGACATGACAGCTTGACTCTGATTATATCAAGTTTGAGAGTTGGCAGGTTATGTCACTTGACATGTCCAGGAGATGTTAGAAAAATGTGTAATACCAAATATATATTTGGTAATTTTTTTGTTTCTCTCCAGTCATCTATCCCCTAACTGAAAGCTGACTGCAATTTTGAAACTATCTTCCATGGATTAGAGTGATTGACATGACATGTTTTTCAGCTAGAGGTTAGACTTCAGTTTATTTCTTACACAAAATGAATCAAAACGAAATACATGAAGTAACTGTTTTGAGGCACCCTGTGACCTTTCAGATTAAGGAAACACAAAGACAGCTACGTAATCACCCTATAAGCCATATTTGGACCACAGAACAGAAAGGGAATGACCAAGCAGAACTGAGCAATCTCCTTGAGTCAATGAAGAAAAGATCAGAATTCTTGACTATATAATTGACTGGAATTTGCCAAATATAAAGCCCTGTCCAAGGGCATCATCCAGAAGTTTGAATACAGGTCCCTTAAGATCCATTTGCTGCAACTTCTGAGAATGCCCTTTATAAGGCCTATGGTAGATTGCCATAGGGCTGCAAGATATATGGAGACAGCAGATATCTCCAGGATCAAGAAACAATGAAGTTATCTACCCTAAACCAAACCATGTATCTAAAATTACATACTGTTTTGTCTGTTATTTGTTTTTGCATAAGACCCTCGCCTTCCCCAACTCATCCTTCATAGGTGGCAAATGTTTACTTTCTATCTAAAACACTTGGGGTGGTGGCTTGACCATCGCAGGGAATAGAGGGCCAGCAAAGCAACAAACTTGTAGGACACAAGAGCTTTTGCAAAACACACTACAAAGGGGCAAGGATTTCTGCTACACCTTGTCCTTGGTATATTTCCTATTCAGTGATGACCACCACTGAAAATGTGGATTCCAAAGAACATTTAGGTCATCACACAAACCCAAGTCATCTAGAGAGACAGCCTATGATACTCATGAAATCCTCACGTTTGTAGATGTAGTATAATCTCTATTCTTGGCAGTCTACTTCCCCCTTCTCAACCCTGGGCCCACTATTAAAATATTTTCCAAATCCCTCTCCAGAAATTTTTCCAAGAAGAAGACAGAAAGACTTTTGCTTTACTTCTAATTATAGGTTATCATTTGTCAAATGTGGATTTTCTATTGTCATTAGTGTGAGGTGGAGGGCTATGTGAAAGCAACTGGAATGGGCCAATGCCGTCCAATTTCAGACTCTCCATTCTCTTTGGTTCTTGAGTGCATGAAATGCAAATCTAATGTAGTCTCCCCTCCTTATCATATTTCTATTTCTTTCTCACAGTGCCACCCTTGACTTCATGGATGCTGCATATTTTATCTCTATTAACTAATTCTTTTTCTTCTTAGTATAGAGAGTTTTTTCTCATCAATACTACCAAACAGGAACCATCTTCTCTAAATCTTTGCATCCCACAGAGGTCTGGCATATAACAGATGGTCTTTCATAAATCATTTTTGAAAATTTACTATACCAGGTTTTAGAACAGAAATTTCCACCAAAGCTCAGTATACCTATATATGTCTACAATGAAAATGATTGATGCACATGCACAATACTCTATCATAAAAATCAGGAAGTCCAGTAAGTTTTTTGAAATCTTCACATTATAAAATAGTGAAATGATTTAGGTGCTTAAACCATATAAAGAATGACAACTATATGTAATTGTTTATTTGTTTCTCATATGTTTTACTTTATGAAATCACCAAGTTTTAAAAACTTCATAGAAAAGTGATTTCAGTTTTACATTTACTTTGGTGACTCAAGGTTAAAAATTTCTACATTTGTAAAATCTACAGTACATACAGCTATATATAGTTATTGCCTCCTTTAATAAATAAACAAAACAGAATCACATATTGAGTAGTATCTGTCATATTGCAATTGCAAGATTGCCTCATGAAAAGGAACTTATTCTCATGGACTTCTGATTAGCTTATTAGTAATATTTAATAATCTATTGCCAGCTGCTCATAAACCATTTGTTAAAAATTAGATTTGAGGGTTACCCCATGCAAAGCACAAGTACGTTCTATTATCTTAATATACAAAAAGATAAATATTCATAAGTTCTAGACTCTTTTAATTGACTGTTGTTTCTTGAAGCAAAAGTGCACTGAGATAATCTTTATTATAATGTTAATTATGATTATTATATTTACTATGATTATGACTGCCAGAAAGAAGAAGGGATAAATTATTAAATTATGTTATATCTGAACAATATATCTAAAAATCAGTTAGTTAACATACTTTAAAATAAATTGGGGAAATTTAATTAGTAGAAGTACATTGCAAAGTTTTATACCTCACACAATGTTATTCATTATATATGTTGTGCATATGTAATAATGAGGACAGAAATATCTTTTTTGTTCATCATTAAATACCCAGTCACCCTAGCCAACATACCTAAAAAATGCTTATAAATATTTGTTGAATGAATGAGTGAATGACTGGCAGAGTTCAGAGCTGTTTTAATGCTCAGCCAGGGAAGATGTGTTATGAAAAGGTCAAAACTTGGTTTAGAAAACTCAAGATGAAGACATCTGGATAAGTGCCCTTGAAGACACTGAGTCTCTGCACCTTTGACTTGCAGAAGGATTCACGTTTCCTTAGAACGTGATGACACTTCAGCTGCCCTTGGAAACACTGCAGTACCCCGCACTCCCTCACCACCGCCAGGCAATGGGTGCCCCCTCAAGAACTGTATCTACCTACTCTCCTGGCTGCCAGGCCAGTTACTAGAGTTAAATCCCAGCATTATTGAGGAGGTTTCTGATCCTGATAACAAGAAAGGAGATTATATACTTCAAGAGCTGCAAGAATATCTAGCATGTACTGACAGGAGCCAAATTCCTGTGATCAGAGTTTGAGAGCACTTGATAAGAGGCCAGAAGACAAGATGAGACAAACAAGAATCAATTGACATAGAGATGCCTTCTTGGAGCACATGATTTAATGTACTGGCAAGAAAACCTCAAGGTATAAAGCAGACTCACTGCGAGAGTCATCTATAGAAGTCTGGAAGAAATGATAGCCAACTCTCAGTAAAGTGGAGACACTTGGGTTGCCCCAACAGACAGTGGAGTAGAAGTAAAGAGGAAGAGGGAAGTGGGCATGCTAGAATGAATATATAGTCACCAAAAAATGTATACACTTTTAAGAAAGGAAAAAAACTGTATTAAAATTTTAATATTCAATATATACCAATAACAAAAGATGACTACAAGTGACATCTGACTTCCGCAATTACACATTGTTACCATAATTCAATTCAGCTTTGAAAAGTAATGCATAGATAACATCTCTTAAAATGTGCATATATTTTTTGGCATCCCAGGGTGTGTGTGTGTGTGTGTGTGTGTGTGTGTGTGTGTGTGTGTGTGTGTGTGTGTCGAGAGCCGGGAGGCCAATCAGAGTTTTAGTATCACTAAATTCAGAGGGGCTCACCTGTGCAAGCTCAAGTGACAGAGATATGGCAATCACAGAGCTGCGGTCATTTATCCAGAGGAAGGTGGGGTATCAAAGAAATAGAAGCCAGGTGATGATGGTATTTATCTGCTGGAAGCCAAGAAATCTCATTACCACAATGACTGGCAGGTTTGGAAGTATAGCCAAAGGGCTTGGCCCACCAGGAATTGTGAAGGTAGTTAATAGAGAAAGGTGTTTCTAGGGGCAAAACAGATGGTCAGCTAACAAAGAAGAATGGAAGAACCAGAGGTTGAGGGGGAGGGATCACCCCATAAACTTGGTTCTTAGATCTCTAGAAAGTTCATGGATGAGCTTCAGTGCATAAACTACTCTAATTTTATTCCAGCAATGTATATCAACATACATTTAAGAGAGATAAGGCATAAAGGTCCATACCTTTCATAAGTTTGTATCAAAGAAGTCCATAACCATAAAAATGAGCAGCAACTAAGTAAATTGATATTTCATAACAAGCTCAATTTTATTATGCTAATACTAAAAAACTTATTTAAAAATCTTATAACTTTGTGCAATATAGCAAAATATTACACAAGGTTATGTTTTGTCATTGTTGATTAATGGTCTTTTGGAGGTAAAAGTAAAAAAAAGTTGGAAATACAATTTAAAAGAGGTATTACTATCTTTTTTAAATAAAAGGAGATACAGATGATGGAAGTGGTATAGTTATTATTATTTGATGTGATTATCCATCTGAACTATTCAAGAAAAATAATTGCTAGAAGGTTTAGGATGGTAGCTAGATAATATATACCTGCCCCTTATAAAATTCATATTCTTATCATTGACTGCTTTTCTAATTCAGATCATCTCAACTCAAACATATTTGTTAGTGATTATGAATCTATCACCTGTTATGACTTTCTAAGTTGCTTGTTTTAATGACTTTTTAGTCATAGATAAATACTGAACCTTAATAAATACCATTTTAGCATATATTGAGTTGATCAAATGTGATACATATACTTGGTTTCCTGTGATTTCTTATTAGTTATTATAAATACCATATGCTGATCAATCTGTGAATTCCTAGAATAAACTTAATTAAAAGTAAATTAATATTCAATGTGCTGCTGGTTCAAGTAAGAGTTAATTGAAATATTTTTCATCTTTACTATATTTTTCAGGTTTCAGTTTCATTATGATGGCAACATAAAAACAATGAACAGTTTTTAAACTTGTCCTTTGGGTCAAATTTTAATGTGAATCAGATTCACCTAAGATGCTTGCCAAGAGTTAGGGTGTTGACAGAGAGTTTATGTTAATAGACCTTACCTGAGCCATACAAGTCTGGTATAGGTAGTTTAATATAGGAAGTTTGGTATAGGTAGGCCAAAGTCCATACTTAGAGGAACAGCAAGTAGCTTGGTATGATTTAAGGAATATAAAATAATCTGCTATTTAAATTTAGAAAGGCTGTTTAGATCAGGAAGACTGTTTAGATATTTAAGACTGTTTAGATATGGGAACTTTCTAAAAGGTGGTGAACAACAACTCCATGTCTTTCTTATTCATATGTCTTCACAAGTCAATATTGGTAATTTTTAACAAAAATTTTTAATTCATTCAGGCATTCAATTATATTAACAAAAATGTACAGAGTATTCTCTAATACTTCTGCCCATTATGTCTACAACCAATTTTTTTCCTGGTGGTTCTAAACTTGTGAAAATGTACTTTTTCTCTCTTTCACCCTAGGCTAGCTAGTGATTTAATAATTTCAGAGATTCTTTTAAAAAATAGCTCCTAAATATATTTATTCTTTCTTTGGGTATTTCAGATAATTATAGGATCCAGTTAAAAATCATGCTTTTTTTTTTTTTTAACTTAGTGTAAAATGAGAAAATTTAAAGGAGTAACATTTTGAATTAAGTTTATTGGATATCCCGGCTCATCTTACATGTGGCTAATGCCAATAAGGCATGTTAAAATATTGACAAAGCATTTTTGCCGGAGTCCAACTCCACAGAGAGAGTCAGGGCCTGACTGGAGAGAATCGGGAACGGCAATGAAGAAAAGACGAAGACGACAGGAATCCTCTTCCTGGAGAGAGCTCAAGACTCTGCCAATTTTTATTCAATTCTTACAAGCTTATATAGTTTTTTTACTGACCCCCCTACCCACAAAATGTATCCCATGTTACACATTAAATGTTTACATCATGTTTTTTCTTTTGTTTATGGGGAAGTTGACCTTTACAAGTTTCATTTTGTTTCTTCCTGCTACCAGATGGTGTAACAAAATACCAGCTACCAATTTATCAGCCATATCCTGTGACCCCTAGGTCACCTGAATCTCTTCCCTTCGCTATTCTATTTCTTTTCCTTTATTAAACTATTTTCTTAATTCTACCCTTATATATACTTTCAGCAGCAATATATTGACTTGTTTTTTCTTTTATATAACCACCCTTATCTTACCCACTACGAATTCTTAACACTATTAATTTAAAAATTTAACTTTCTTAATTCTAATTACCTTATCTGTATTACTTACTATTTTCTTATCACCTATTTTACATTTTATATTTCTAAACAAAACATGTCTAAATCTACACTTATATATGAAATTAATCTTACTTCTAATCCTAAATGTATTTAATTTTAAGCATTAAGTGTGTATAATTTTAAGTTTACCTTAATTATTTCCTATTCCTTATATTTAGCTAATACCTACATCTATATTAAACATTTATCTTTTAATTATAACTGCTATTTATTTAATTCTAATCCTTACTTTAATTTTAACCTTCTTTCTAATTAAACTATAATATTTCTTAAATCAAAAGGCATGTCTGTGACTTGTTTTTCCCAAAAACACCTGTTTTGGAGACACTCTGTCTCAGTTTCTCACTTCCTCATCAATCACAACTGTCAATGTTGTTACTTATAAAGGGTGTGAGGAAGTACTTGTTTTTCTTTTTTAGCTAAAGGTTGCAAAATTTGCATTCCCTTGTCCCTTCAGGGGGGATTTTTTTGCTGTTGAGCCCTTTTTACATTTCCATACATAGGTTTACTGCTAATTCCACATCCTTGCACATTCTAGCTAATTCTTTTATTTATCAAGGGAAGTGTTTTTCAAGCCTAAGCATGCATTCCTTTAAGGCCAAAAGAAGTCCTTCAATAGTATCCATGGGGCTCTGCCTCCAGCATGGCCGCTTCCCACTGGGGCTCTGCTCCCAGTCAGCATTTTTCCCATTTTCGGGTAACCTCCGTTTGCCTCGTTAGGGTTTGTGGCTTCTGGCAATTTTAATGTTAAAGTCTAATCATATAGCTAAAACAATTCCAGAGACAATTATTTCTCTGCTGTTAGACTCCAGTTTAGACAAACGGGCTTATATTTAAATTTTCCTCCCTTATAATAAAAAGACAATCTCTAAGGTGCTAAATTCCATTACCTTTCTTTATATATTTCAGGCTATTATTCAGTATCTCATTTTGAAGTTATGGAACTGAATTTATTTTTAGCAAATTCTATTTTCTAATTTCTCTGCTTTGTCAGTTATCAATAGTCAAAAATTTTTAATTTGCCATAATTGTGTCTAAGTTGCTAGATTTTGAACTTATTTAGGCTAATTTGATTTAGGTATTTGACAAAGAAAACTTTCTATAGTACATTATGATTGAAAAGTGCTCATGGGAGATATGAGCTAGAATGCAGATGGTTATCAACTGCAATAAAAATCACAACCTCATATTAAGTTATTGGGAGTCAGTGAATAGTTTTCAGCATTTAGGGATGGTCCAAAGAGTTAATCGTGTGTTAGGAGGAGAGGAAAATAAATAAAGAATCTGGAGACAGAGTTTCAAATTTCCTACCATTCTGTGCACCAAGATGAGATAAGGCATTTGTATTACACTATCAGTGAATGTTTAATAGTACTTGCTTCACTTAATTACTGTGAAGAATTTTTTAAAGGACACATAAAAAGCAATTTAGCACATGAGTTAAACACCTTTAATTCCAACACTATTTGTTGAGTACCTACCATGAACAAGGAACTTCTGATATGTGCTGGGGATATTCCAGTAAATGAAACAGAAAGTGGGGGGGGGGGACTACCCTTGTTGAAGACTATATTTTGATGAAACTGAAAATTTATTGTACACACTAATGTATTTGGATTTTATTTCTGTATCATATATTGTGATCTCTACTTACTCTGATTTTTGCTTCTTTTCATTTCCTTTCATTCTTTCTCTAGAATTATCAGGCTTTCTTTTCTTCCTTTCTCTCTACTGATTTTGACCATGGTTCCTATGCTTTAAGTGGTCCTCTGCATCTGCTATAACTCTCTGTGTGCTCTGTCACTTCACTTTCTTCTTACTACAGTGATTTTATTTGTTTCTTTCTCATGGATAATTTCTGTATCTTGTTTTTGAGCAAGGGCATATAAAGTGTGTGTGAGAGAGTATTTGGGAAAGAAAGAAACTTGCTTTTTAACATATTTAGTCATGCATCTTGACCCAGAAGTCTAATAAGGAGTCAGCATAAATACTGCTTAGATAATGTACTTAGAATATTTTATTTACTCCCTTTCTCATGTAGAGTTAATTCTAAATTCCCTAGTTTGGTCTTGGAGGCACTTCATATCATGGCTTCTCGTTTAAATCCTATCTCCCATTATTCCAGTCTCTGATTATTTCACTTTAACCATACTACATCATCTTTTAGTATTTAATAATCCTCAGACTTTTTCCCTCTGTTCTTCTGCTTATGCAATTTCCTATATTTAAATTTTTCTTTATATTTGCTTATATGCCATTTCCCTTCTATTTCAGAAGGCCTGTATAATTAAAGGAGAAAAAAGATTGTCCTCTTTCTTTCATAGTTGTGAGATACTTTATAGAATTAATAAATTATTGGCTTGTATTGCAATTATTTATATGTGTTGTTTGCTTTATTAGATTTTGCATAGAGAAGGCAGCTATAAGAGCTTGCTTTGTATGTATAGCTGTGTACTTCTTCCTCATAAAGCTTTCTCTTTCCCTTGTTGTTTTTGTAAAGATATTTAGTAGAGTGTTGAGTGTAAGCACCATAGTACTCAGGGAGGTCCAACAGATAAGCAGTGAAATGGCAAGGAAGAAGTTTACACATTTTGTTAAGAAGATTACGAACTATTTGAAAACTTGTTAGCACAAGAGTCATTTGATTGTATTCTCTTATTTTTTTTAAATTCTTTGCAATGTTAAAGAAATGGAAACTAGTTAAGTTGTAGTTATCCCTTGCCCACTGGAGTTAAGCAAGCTAAGGGCAGGGATGCCACCTGGTATGATTTTTCTTGTGTCCCCAGCATCTAAATAATGCATACAGCATTAAAAAAGATGTAAATATTTTTGAATTAATGTTGACTACTATAGACTAAATATCATATTGGCTTTTCTACAATCAGCAAGGAAGACGGGCAACATGGGTAGTATTTGTAGGCAAATTAGTGTAAAAATTCACAGACATTTGTAGTTGGTTGGGTATATACATTTTGCAATAAGAGTCTATTCATATCTTTTGCCCATTTTTTAATGGGACTGTTTGGTTTTTTCCCTTTCAGCACGTTTGAGTTCCTTGTAGATCCTAGATAGACACTTCTCAAAAAAAGATATACAGGCCGCCAACAGACACATGAAAATGGGCTAAGCCTCATTAATCATCAAAGAAATGCAAATCAAAACCACATTGAGATACCACATTGAGATGCCCCAGCAAGAATGGCCATCATTAATAAAACAAACAACAACAGATGCTGGCTGGTGAGGAAAAAGGAACGCTTCTACAATGCTGATGGGAATGCAAATAGGGCAACTTCTTTGGAAGACAGTGTGGTGATATCTGAAAGAACTAGAAATTGACCTTCCATATGACCCAGCAATTCCCCTATTGAGAATATACCCGGAGGAACTCAAATCATTCTGCAAAAAAGATACCTGCACACATATGTTTGTTGCAGCTCTATCCACAATAGCAAAAACATGGAACCAACGATGCTGCCCATCGAAGCTGGACTGGACAAAAAAATGTGGTACATATACACAATGGACAATTATGTAGCCATAAAGAAGGACAAACATATGGACTCTGCAGTTACTTGGGTTAATTTAGAGTCTATCATACTCAGTGATCTATCACAGAAACAAAGAACAGAGTACCATATGTTGTCACTCATATGCTGACCTTGAACAATTATCATAATACTATAAGAAAGGAATTAGCAGTAGTGGGAAACTGCTAGGGGAGAGGGTGTGGGATTGACAGTTGAATGAAACTGCAAGTGGAGGGAGAGGCACACATCATCAACAACAGTACCTGTACAATCAATGTTTGTATACCTAACCCTGAATTGTACCCCACATCTTTAAAATAAAATTTAAAAAAGTTTCACAAAAGTAAAGGGTTTAACGTTGAGTTTTATATTTTTGACTTGGGAATCTTCCTAGATAAGCTATTGGCAGAGAAAATACTCACAGATTGGAACAAGTTAGTTTTATACAGTTTGTTGTAGTTGTTGAGGTGCCTGAAAGATACAGCAGACACAGATATTAAATAAAAATAACCAGAGAGGATAAATATCAGGAACACGTGGCATTATGGAAACCAAAGGATGCTTATGGCTTGAGAAAGAAAGAATAATCAACCATTTCAAATGATATTACGAGAATCAATAATAAATTAAAAATTAGATGTTCTTTAGATTGTCCAATTCATATATAATTCCTTACTTGGTGAGAACATTTTAAGACTGGGAGCATTTTAGACACTAAATGTCAGATTTATGGTAGATTGAGGAATTATTAATAAAAGGGGAGGGAATGTGGACTTTGTGTGTGTGTTTGTTTGTATGGCATTTTGAATACAAAAGGAGGTATGAGATGGAAAAAAAACTTAAGTTAACTGATGGTTTGCTAGAAAGCAATCAGTAAAGAGAAAACAATTTAAAAATGACAAAACATTAAATTTTTAAAAATGAAGATAGTGAGTTGCATATGAAAATAAGAAAAGATGAGACACACAATGTAAATGGGAAAAAATGGGCCTTAAATCATAAAAAAGTAATTTGATCATTTAGAACAAATTTAAGTATTGAATTGTGTTTCCCCAAATTCATATATTCAAGTCCTAACCCCCAGCAGCTCAAAAATGTATCTACATTCATAGATGGGGCTTTTAAAGAACAGATTAAGTTAAAATGAGACCTTTCAGGTGGGCCCTGATCCAATGTGATTGTGTCTTTGAAGAAGACATAGAGAGAGACACATAGAGGAACAACTGTGTGACTAGGCAGCAAGAGGGTGGTCATTTGCAATTCAAAGAGAGAGGCCTGAGAAGAGACCAATCTAACTGGCACCTTGATCTTGGACTTCCAGTCTCTAGAACTGTGAGAAAATGAAATTCTGTTGTTTAAGTCACCTAGTCTGTGGCATTTTGTAATGGCAACCCTAGAAAACACGAAAGAGGACTCGATAGTTGTAAACAGAAGTGAGGGATTTTCTTTCTGATGCATTCTTTGTTTCCAGTGAAGCAGAGTCAAACTTCCGTACAGTAAATCCCCTATATACAAACAAGTTCTGTTCCAAGAACATGTTTCTATGTCCAATTTGTTTGTAAGTCCAACAAGGTTAGCCTAGGTACCTAACTAACACCATCAGCTACATAAAACTGTTTTTTAATGGACTTGTAATACTTTTCACACAAATAATACACAAAAAATAAAATATTTTTAATCTTATAGTACAGTACTTTGAAAAGTACAATAGTCCAGTACCACAGGTGGCATACAGGGACTGGCATCAGGCCAACAGGCAAGAAGAATTACTGATTGGAGGAGAGAAAGAAGGCGGGAGATGATGGAGCTGAGGGATCATCAGCAATAGAAGACGGAGGACAAGCTGCAATTTCACTCATGCCTGACGTTGATGACACAGACTCTGGTTCCTTGCTGGATTCAGTTCTACCTACCCTCTTGAAAAACGTATGTTCGCATCTTTGAAAGTTCTCAACTTGAAGGTTTGTATGTAGAGGACTTACTGTAATTATTTTGTGGTTAAATTTTTGACACTCTGCATTCCTTAGCCCTAGAATTCATGACAGTGGGATTTCATCTACATCCATTTAAGTTTTCTTCCTCCATAGCATCTCTAGTGCCAGGAAGTATGATTTTCCTGAATACATAGTTGTTTTTCCTGAATGAATATTTGTGAATAAATTGGGAAGTGGTGGGCAAAAATCTGAGAAGAGTAGAGGAGTAGTTTTTTAATAATAGAAGAATAAAGCTGCCCAGAACATACAGAGCTTTTCCGACTGTAACTGAAGACTGGAGAAACATGAATTTATAATGGAATCAAATTACAGAGTTATGTAATTTCTCCATACAATTTAAACTTCTTTAAATGAAAATAATACCTTAACAGAAAAAAATACTCTTTAAGTATGACTGCTTCCATAAAAATTTCCAAAATTAAAGATTAAATTGAAATAAAAAGTTTGTGTTTAATATTATAATAAAATAATGCTTCATTAGGTTTTAATCAAAATAGGTAAAGTTCAAGTTTTCCCTATCCTTTTTTAAAAGGCGTTTTATATAATGAAATTTTATATGACTTTCTTTGCAAACATAAATAGTCAATTAAATATGACTGATACAAATATACCAGCTATAAGACAAACATTATCATATCATGTATAAAAGCAATATCCAACTGTATGCTTTCTATAAGAATCCCACTTAAAAATAAAAATTTAGGTACATTTGAAGTAAAAGAATGGAGAGAAAGATACACCATGTAATACACCATGTAATTAGTAACCAAAAGAAATATGGAATAGATATATTGGTTTAGGACAGAGTAGACTTTAAAATATTTCTATCTCATATAAAAAAGCTTCTGACATATAACAATTATTCTGCCTGAAGGACTTTCTTAACCTAATAGAGGATAGCTATGAAGACTCTACAGCTACTATTATTTAATGGTAAGAGATTTAATGCTTTCCTTCTAAGATATGGGACAAGATAATTTTGTCATCACTCAACTCTCCAATTTAAAAATGCATTAGAAATTCTAGCTAGTGCAATAAGAGAAGAGAAATAAGTACACAAATGGAAAAGAATAAATTTAAGCTATTTTTTATTCACAATTTGTTATGTAGAAAATCTAAAAGAATATGCAGAAAAGAAAAATCCTGGAATTAACAAGTGAGTCCCAGGATACATTGTCAATATAAAAAAGTCAATTTTTTTATTCACAATTTGTTATGTAGAAAATCTAAAAGAATATGAAGAAAAGAAAAATCCTGGAATTAAAAAGTGAGTCACAAGATACAATGTCAATATAAAAAAGTCAATTATTTGTAGTCATATTAGCAATGAATGATCAGAATCTAACATTTAAAAATCAATACCATTTATAATAGCCCAAAAATAGTTTAACTATAAATTTAACACATTATTTGCAGGATTTTTATACATAAAACTACAAAATATTGAAAAAAGAAATGAAAGAAAATGCAATATATCAAAGAATGAGGCAATATATCAAGTTATAGATTGAAAAACTATATATTATTATGATATAAATTTTGACAAGTTGGGTCTATAAAGTCAAAGCAATCTCAATTAAAATCCAATCCATCTTTGTTGTATATATTGACAAGGTGCTTCTAAAATATGTACATTGGAACATTGGAAAGGCAAAATAAATGGAATACCCAGAATATTACTGAACTCGCGCCATCAGATTTTAGGACTCATGCAGAACTCACATTATCTGATTTAAACTTTTGTTATAAAGCTGTGTAAATCGAGATACTGTGGTTTTGAAGAACTTGGAGTTAATAAATTAGTAGATTAGAATAGAGACATCAGTAATAGACACACAAATGTAGTCAAATGTTTTTCAATAAATATGCTAAGGCAATTCAATGGAGACAAGATATTTTTAAAATAAGTGATGCTGTAACAATTAGATACTTATAAGTAAAACAAAACAAAACAGAAAATAAAACTTGACACATACTTCCCATCACATACAAAAATTAAGGCAAAATGGATTGTAAAATGTAAAACTTTAAAGTGTCTGAAAGAAAATACAGAATAAAATTGATGCTACCCTTTGGGTTTGTGTTTATGTTTTTTGATACAATATGAAATGTGTGATTCATCTTATATTGCAAACAAGCTGAAAATTATGACAAATTAGAGGAAAATATGTTGCTTGAGGAAGTAACACTATCAATGGCAAGATCTGGCAATCCCCAGTGTGACATTGGAGAAACAGGGAAGAAAACAACAACCAGTAATAACAGCAAAACTCCACTTCAAAAGTCAATAGACTTTTTTCTATATACTCTATTCAAAAAAAGTGAAGTAGATCAATTCAGTATGATTTTCAATTAAAATATGGTTAAGATATGGAAGCAAGCAAATAAAGCCTGTAGTCTGCCAAAAATCATTACTGATAATTAATCTTCAACTCTGTATACAATTCATATAATATGCAAGTTTCTCATTCCCTGCTATTAAACATATCACAAAGTTATACTGACAGTGGGGATTATAATACTTCCAGAAAGCTACTTAGAGTTGATTTCCTGTTCAGTCTACTCAATCTAATGCATCCTTTAGGAGTTTAACTTAATAGAAAAGCAGAAGCCATTTGATAAATTTCATCTCATTGCTTGGAGAACTTACTGCCATCATCATAGCAAATTGAATGCTTCCTCAAAGACACATCTGCTTGTGTTTTTAAACAATATTTTTATCTCTATATCATTTCTTTTTGCAAGATACCTGATCTTTAGAATTGTGAGTGCAAAATGGATACATAACTTGCATAAATATCAGTAAAAGTTGTCCATTCTTATAACTAGAGATTAAAAATAAGAAAAAATATTTTATTTATTTCTAGCTATTGCCATTAATATATTTTAGTATTATTTTTATGTTGCTACCACTAATGCAGCATTTTTTTTGTTACTTTTGAGTTTAATTGATTCTAAAGTCTCTGCTGGAAATTGCCTTTGATTCAGAAGGTGAGTATTTTTTGCTTTGATGACGACTCCTATCCCGTATACTGAAAACAATTTGCATAAGATATTAAACTCTGAAAAAAATAAGAAATATCAATGATTAGTTCTGGAAAAAAGCTTAAACTATATGGGGAGTAGTTCAGAAGAAACATATTCTCTGCTCAGATTAATTCAAATTTGTGGAGAAAACCAAGCCATACCTTGGAAATGAGACTTTCAGGGCATTAATAAATTTCATAAACAAATAATCATCTGCTTATTTAGCTCCAAAACAGGAGAATTGTATGAAAATCTACAATATACAGAAATCAGTAATGCGTAAGATGGGTAAAACTGGAACTTTAAACAAATGCTTTGTATTTAAATAGCAGCAAAGCCTCTTTCTAGATATGTGATTTTGACTCGTTTTTAAGCTTACTGAGGTTAGTTTTATTATCTTAAAAAGGGATAGTCATTTCTGACTCATAATACTTAGTGAATTTCAAAAGATAAATTGTTTTAAAAATTATTACAAGTAATATATTCATGTAGTTTATGCAATTACTGTCCAAGCCAAGACACTGTTGAAAGAGAAAGGGGATGATATTAATTATTTCTCTAGGAAACTGGATGTACCAAAAGTGACATAATTATTTTAAAGTATTTATGATTTCAACATCTGGGTCATTTCTGGGTCTGGTTCTACATACTAGATTTTTATCTTGATTATGGACGATTTTCTTTCTTTGTTCTTTTTTGTGTATCTCAAATGATTTAATGTTAAGTTGTGTGTGTACAAAAACAGTAGTCATGGAGCCATGGGCATGTCTCTCCTTCTGAAAGGTCTTTAATGTGAGGTTTTGAGTCAGTATAGTCAGAAATTGATCTGGGTTTAGATTTTGTTGTTATAGTAGTTATTATAGTAATTATTTTCAGTGTACTATCTACTACAAAGCTCTTCAGAATTGGAATGCTGTTGCTTTGGCTCCTGCTTTACTTTCAATTTTCAGCAGCCCCTACAAGCCTACATCCATTGAGGAAATTTCTCTCCATGTTTTTTTCCCCTTCACCATGCAATACACTGCTGCTGCTGCTCAGTTCAAGGGTTGCAGTGGGGATATAGGGTCCTCGTTTCTTCCGCACTAATTCAGTCTTTGGCAGTGTCTGTGTATACAGGCCTCTGCAGTGGGGTTTTCTCAGCCTTCTTTCTTTGGTCAGTAAAATTGAGCATTACATCAATGAGGAGGTCTTAGGTAGGAGTAAGTTTCTTGGCACTCCCCCCTGTGATAATAGATCTCTACTTAGCATCAATGCCAGGTCACGGGCTCAGACTGTTTTCCTTCTCCCACCCCATATACCTGCCATTCTCTGAATGTTTGTACCCCCTGCCCCTACCAAAATTCACATGTTGAAACCTAAGCATCAATGTGATGATAGTAGGAGGTGGGGCATTTGGGAGGTGATTAGGTCTCAAGAGTGGGGCTCTCCTGAATGGGATTATTCCTCTTATCAAAGAGGGCCCAGAGAGCTGTTTTGCCCCTTTTACCACATGAGGATACAGGGAGAATGCAGTAGCTATGAATCAGGAAGCAGACCCTCACCAGACATGAAATCTACTGGTTTCTCGATCTTGGATTTCTCAGCCTTCAGGAAAGTAATAAATACATTTCTGTTGATTATAAGCCACGTGGTTTATACCGTTTTGCTACAACAGCCCAAATGAACTAAGACACCACCATTGGCAGAATCTTTCAGTTTTAACTTTTTTAGGATCACCAAATATTTCCTTTGTGTCACTGGTCAGGAGTGTTTCATTAGTAGCTTGCAGCTTTCACTCAACTGAAAATTAAAGAAGCATTGGGAACCAAGCATGATTTCTTGCCTGTGTGCCACCGAGTGGTAATTCTGAGGTCTATTTTTTCTTTTAATTACTCAGTGAGAGGCATATGAAAGAGAACTGGTGAATCAGTTTGGGCTACCTTTGAGTCACAGAACTCCAGGAACACTAAACTATGCTAGCTCACACTTGACCTTTAACTATTCATTTAAGTTTCAGCTGTTTTCTTCCTACTGACTTTTATGGTGGCTCATCTTCCTCCTATGCTCTGACAAAAGTGAAATAGCTCATGTGCCCCATTTATCTACTGGAGGCCTGCATCCTTTAGAATTGAGCACATCCGGTTGCCTGATAATTTTAGTTTTTTAATAGGATCAAGACAGTTTATGATCGTAGATTCTTCCATTTCTGCTAAGCAACAGCAGAACCGAACTTCTTCTTTATTAAATATATAGGTTTTGCATTATTTTAGTGGGTTACTGTAGGAATGACAACATAGTTACTGACCTTTTTATAGTCTAATTAAAAATTAACATCTTTTCAACCACAGTTTCTTTGTATATATTTTATCCTGTAGGATTCAACTACATATAAATCCCTGAAGATCATGCTATGGTATTCTTGTTTAACATTCATATGTGTTTTAAATACATTAGAATAGCAAAGTAGGCTGATATTTTCCTAGATTTTTATCATTTTCAATGGTCTTCATGTATTCATCAAGATCCAAGTTTTTATTTGGCATCATTTATCTCAGTCTGAAGACCTTCCTTCAGCATCTCTGACAGTATGTGCTTAGTGGTAATGAATTCTTTTACATTTCTTTATCTAAAAATGTGTTCATCTCCCTTTGATTCTAGAAGGACGTTTTTGCTGATGATAGAATTCTATCTTTTTCTTCAATACTATGAAGATGTTGTTCCCCTATCTTTTCATTTCATAGTTCTGATAAGACATCCATGAATATTTGAACTGTTGTTCCCTTTATGTAATATGTCACTTTTTTTCTGTGCATTTCATAAAGATTTTCTCTTTATCTTTATGAGTAATATACTGTTAGGCTTGTGCTTAGCTTCTTGAGTCTGTACGTATGTACTTTTCCATAACTTTGAGAATGTTTCAGTCATTATTTCTTCAAATGGTTTTTCTGCTTCATTCTCTCTGTTATTTCTCTCTATGGCCCAAGGCTAAAATTTTTAATTTTATTCATAGACTCTGTTCTTTTCAATCTTTTAATTTTTTCTTCTTTATTTTGAATTTCTACTGATATATTTTATGTTAGTTGCTCTGTGTTATCTCCATTGCACTAATAAACTCATTGAGTAAATTTTTTATTTCAGACAATATATTTAAGAATAGTTTATTTTAAAATTCTTGACAGATAAATCCATTATCTCTGCCATCTTAGGCTTGACATTTGATGATCATCTCTTTCTTGAGAATGAATTTTCTTCTTGCTATGTCAAATAATTTTGCATTATAATCCTGAATATTGTGAATGCCATATTTTGGAGATTTTGAGTTCTGATATATTGATAATAAAGGGCTGATAAAGTTTTAAAAATTATTCAGGGCTGGAAGCAAGAGTACAAATGTGTATCTTTTAGAATATGTACCCATATGTCTATTCTTGTGTTTTAGGAGAATATCCTTCCTGTAAGTTCTTTTTTTTTTTTGAGTTGGAGTCTCACTCTCTTGCCCAGACTGAGTGCAGTGGCCACTCCCAGCCACCACAGCCTCGACCTGCTGGGCTCCGGCGATCCTTCCACCTCAGCCATCCAAGTAGCTGGAACTACAGGTGTGCACTACCATGCCCGACTGATTTTTTGATTTATTGTGGAGATGGGGTCTCGCCAAGTTATAAGGTAAGCAATAGGTAAAATAAACATGCTGACTTAGAAATTTTAATAAATTAAATTGACATGTGAATCTATACATATTGGAATAACAGAGTTATGCTGTGATAGATTCCACCCAATCCAAATCCCCAACATAAAAACTAAAAAGGCTTACCAGCCTATATTAGTCTCATCTGCATATCCTTTATGCTAGAAATTTACTTAGTCTTCACTTCATTTCTAACCCAGGGTGTTTTCTTTTATTCATTCATTTATTCATTAATGAGTTCATCAATCAAAGAATCAGATACTAAGATAAAATAATGTTTATTTTACAAATGCTAACAAATCTTTCACTGTATCTTAGAACCCATGCTATATACTAGAAATATGAAGAAAAGTCCAACAGGATTCCTTCCCCAGAGAGGAGACAGACAAAGGGACTGATGATTAAAATAGCAAAGGTAGAGTGTTGTTCTGGGTACCATAGGAATAGATATAGGCAAAATTAACCCCTGAGATATTGGAGGCAGGATTGGGAGTAAGAGGTAGTGCTTGAGAAGTTTTGATAAACAATTAAAAAATTAATCCAGTGAGAAAAGTCAAACTCTCTCTCATGGGAAAGACTGATTGTTTTGCAACATAGAAGCCCCAGAGAACAGCGTGTATCTCAGGAGTACAAAGTAATTCAACAGAGGGGCATGGTAGGTTTGCCAGGAAATAAAATTGATATGATAAACCAGGGTCAAACACGAATGGTATTTAAAGACATTTGACTTTATTGCCAGAGTCCTGCTCCTGCCATGTGAGGTTTCCTGAAGGACAGATGGAGTAGGCGAAAGAAGGAACTTATGATGAAATAATATATTTGGATACCTGCTTACAGGCCAGATGCCTGCAGGACAGATGCCATTTATCATTAGTTAACAGAAACCTTTTATACCATTCATAAAGGGGCAAGACAAAGAAAATTTCTTCATATACATTATTTTTTAAAAGTTACCACCATCTAGTGGTCTTAGAAGCAATTAACAAATCAAGAACACTATCTACTTTCAGCCAATGAGTCCTATTCTTTTATTTTTTGAGTTGGAGTCTCACTCTGTCACCCAGACTGGAGTGCAGTGGCCGCTCCCAGCCACCACAGCCTTGACCTGCTGGGCTCTGGTGATCCTTCCGCCTCAGACTTCCAAGTAGCTGGAACTACAGGTTCACGCTACCACACCCGGCTAATTTTTTGATTTATTGTAGAGATGAGGTCTCGCCAAGTTGCCTAGGCAATCCACTCACCTCGGCCTCCCAAAGACGTGGGATTACAGGCTGAGCCACCGAGCCTGGCTGAGTCTTATTCTTAAAGCCAAAAATGATCATTTTAGTCCAAAGTCCCAAGTTACAGTCATTGAAATGTTTCAAGAAAGTTTCCAAGTGCACATTTCTCCATGTATCAGGAGTTTTCTCTCTTGGGCTTTTATGACCTTCAAAGCTTCGTAATCGCCGTTCTTGTCCGGGTGTCTTCATTACTTTTCTCTTATCCTGCAGTGTTTATTTCTAAAGAAAACTCAAAAGAAGCTTTTAGTGATGCTTCCCAGGCCCCCAAGGTTGCTCTCTGTATTTAGTTTATCATAAAAGTATCCAATTAGTATATTATGAATTCAGTGAAAACCCACTCTATAAACGTTAACTTAAAATTTTAATTATTGAATTAAGTAAAAACCTTAATGATTAATCTTCATCCTAAATCTGTGAAAACAGTGTTATAAAACACCTACATAACCCTTAGATAAGTGTTAGAACTTATAATGAATTCATAATAAACTTACTATAAACGTGTGCTTCTAAAAAACCTTATGTCTAAATACTAAACTACATAATTCTAAATCAAATAAGGAGTGAATATACTTATATCATTTTTTACCAAGCAATATCTAGTAACTTATAACCAAGTGAATGAAAGCATTCTTGATGTGCTTCAGAGTTTAACCATTGCATATGTTAGAAAAGGCCAAATGGCATAGTGGGAAGTGGAAAAATGAACCATGGCATTCTCAGGTTAGCTGTGAGTACTTCACAAAAACGTGTTGTTTTCTTCATGCTCACCTGTACAGAATTCTTCAGCTGTACCAACAGCAAAGACGGAAGACAGAAGGACCTCAGTTGACTGGACTCGCTTTGCAGCCGGGAGTCCTCAGTGCACTTGAACTTTGTCAATCAGGCGGGCCTCTGAGGCTGGCTCCCAACATCTCCCCCTTTTCTGTTTTTTAATACAAAGCTGTGAAATTCTGTGATTAGTCGAGAGATGTTGTTTTTCAATAATTTGAAGATGACTGGAAGCAAACATAACAGTAGCAAGATTATTCCTCCACAATTCCCACATTGATTAATATAGACAATAATGTCTTTTGATTGATAAATGAAGAAAAATTGTTAAAGATTGACTGAGCCAATTGGGTAGACTCAAATTGTTTTTCAGCCGAACTAATGTCCTGTGCTTCCTGAAGTTTGGAAAGATCCAAGCTTATGTTGGAATGGTTCCAAATTCCAGAGATATGATTTTTAATCCTATCCCAGATATGAATAGATTTGTTTACTTGGAGACACGTGACACAAATCCATTTAAACTCTGAATGACATTACAAGGTCAATTTATTTTTCAAGGTTACAAGTTCTTGTCCTATAATCAAGATAGCCTCTTCTAGTGCATTAACTTTACTTTCTAATTTTTGGTCAATAATTTTTTGAGTTGCTAAAGCTAAGGAAACATTTTTGGATAGCTGATTTGTAAATGTAGTAGTGTGAACTTTCTTAGTTAAGGTTATAGCTGAAACTAAAAGTGATGTGGCGACAGTTATCAAGGCAGTGATGCCCAAAATCAAAGTTGTTATAAACCTTTTTGAGCATTGTAATAATGAATTAACTTCATATAATGCTTTTACACCATATTCGTTTAACCAGAGGGAGGGAAGAAGAAGAAGAAGGCTGTTTAAGAATCATAAATTCTTTATATGAATTAGAAAAAGTAAGACAATTAATTTACAATTTATGCAAGTAGTTTGATTTTTTTAGGTAAACTAAAACATATTGGAGGAGAACTAGAACAACCTGAAAAGGAAAAATTATGATTAATAACAGTTTTGACCTATGATGAAAAAAGAGTGGGGCCTTTTAATAAAGAGGAATGATTAGTAAAAATACTAATAATTTTAGTATCCCACGTAACAGGCTGGAACACTGGAGAGTTTGGGATATAAGCCCAAAAAGATTTTTTTGAATAAATACAACCCACCTGGCATGCTATAATAGCCAGCATAGCAACAAAAACAGTAGAGAGAGTAAGAGAAGTATTTTGAGACCAAACCAAGTCCTCTGCGTCACGCATCAGCACCTTCAGCTGTCCCCAAGTTGGTGGTTTGCAGGTTCTCGCAGCAAAACGCAGTTGCGGTGGCCTCTCCAGAACAAGACGTTTCAGTTGAGGAATGAGAGTTTTTTCTTCCTCGTCGTCATTTGAGCTCGGGTGGTTTTGTTCCTGCTTTTGGGAGTTGAACTGTGGTAGGGGTGGGAAGCCGGACATTTCTAATGAGGCGGTCCGGAACCCAAATAAGTGAAGTAAACTTTAGGCATTCTGATGATGAAGGGCATGGGAAGTGGTAGGTGCTAGTAAAGGGAAAGCAAAAAATTATGTAGCCTCATTAGCAAGAGCATTGCCTTTGGATAATGGACCAACGAAGGGCAGAATGAGCATGAATAATAAGTAGCATAGACAGGTTTCGTACTAGCACAAATATGTAATTGAATGGTTTATAAAAGAACAATTATGTTAGTGGGGGAGGAGGAAGAGGCAGCATGAAGACTAGCAGTTTTTAAAAGACGCAGTACACCTGTAATGTAATGTTAGTGTCGAGATTAAAATTTTTTTTGTAAAGACTTGACAAGCTGCAAACAGCTTAACTTGTTGAGTGGAATTATAATCTGTTTGAAAACAAGAAGTAACACCATTAATAACAGTAACCGCTGTTTCAGAAGAGGAGCCGTCTGTAAAAATCAAGTTAGCATTTTGTAGAGGATGAGCACTGGTAACCTGAAGAAAGATAAAAGAATGATTTTTTGCAAAAGTAATAAGTGGAGTAGGAGGATAGTGGGAGTTCACTTGCCTAGTAAAGTGGGCTACAGCTAACTGCCACACAGGGCATGTTTTACAAAGCCAAGTTATTTGAGAAGCAGTGTAAGGTATTATAATTAAAACAGGCTTATGGCCAAAAAGCTTCCTGGCTTTTACGTACCATGTTTGACATACTTAAGTCATTTTTTTTTATGCTTGAGCCTTCTATATTTGTCTTATACTTTAAAAAAAAAAAAAATAACCAGCCATTTTATTATAGAATAAAAATGTACCATACACGATTTTTTCCTATACAATTATTCTTCTTTCCTTTACCCTTTCTTACTAAAAATATACCTTATACCAAACATCTTTTTTATACTTTTCTTGACCTCAGAGCTTTAACTAAAGCAATAAGTTTATATGCAGTGGAAGGGCTTAGATAGGATCCAATGTAGAACTATTAGGGAAATCCAAAGCTAAACAAAAGGCACCCAAAAGCACAATGGTGAGAGCAGAGAATAATATGAGTTTTAATTTTGTTTATAATGTCCCTTTCCAATAATGGAGCTGAACACAGCATAACAAGGAAGGAGTGTTGAAATATTTTATCTCCCAGAACACATGGAAGTAACGGTGTAGTGGGGGGCCTGGATATAATGTCCTATACCCCCACAACTGACAGGGGTGAAGGAAGGAATGGACCGGGAAATTCAAGTAGAGCTGAGCATGTAGCTCCCACTAAAGCAGTAAACAAAAGCTGAAAGGTTTCCTGCTTATGTTTGTGGTGCTGCATTTTTTCCTCCTCCCAGTTGTTAAAGACTTTAAAGGCCATGTTTAATAGCTTTAATTAAGGGGTTTCTGGGCCCTTCCTTCATTTTTGGAGTTTGCACCTAATGTTCAGTGCTGACTGAGAGGTAAAATACATGGCCGAAAGAGTTTGTCCCTCCAGAGAATTTAAATTGATATTAGTAAACTGATTTAATGTCTCAGAGAGGTGACTTAGAAACACTGCTGAATTTTTATCTGGTTTTTGAAAAACCTTTTTTATTTTGTTCATATTTTAGAAAACCCAGAATTTGGTCTGAACACTTGCAATTTATTTTTCAAAGGAGAATTTTAAAACAAACAAATAACTAATAAAAGTCTCCACTTATCCGATTTTTTCTTTATGACAAATATAGGAGTATTCCTAGAGCTGCTTGAAGGTTTTACATGTCCAGTCTTTAGTTGTTGTTGCACCAAATCTTTTGTTGCCTTAAGTTTTTCTGATGGCATGATTTACAATATGATGGGGAGAGCTATACTTAAACTCCCCTTCCTGCAATTGAACTATTTGATTTTTCAGCATTTGATGGGCTTTTTCAACTATGGCCTGACCCTGAGAGTTATAAAGAAGTTTTGTGGAATGAGAAATGCCAAATTGGGCACAAAATTGTTGAAAGGATTTGGATGTATAAGCAGTAGCATTATCAGTTTTTAATTGTTTTGGAATACCCAATTGTGAAAAGCAAAACCTCAGAGAGGAGAGGGTTAATAGGCTGTCTCCCTTGGAATATGAGTCTGGTATCTTAAAGCTGCAGTGTTTTGGTGGTGAATTTTATGGGTTTGCTGAGCTTGATTGACTAAAAAATCGTCAAGGGAGAGGCACATGGCTAATTTTGTCAAGACATTTGCTAATTGATTATCTTGATGTAGAAATCCAGGGAGTCCTGAATGAGATTTAATATGACCTATAAAAAATGGTTGGTTTCTAACAATTCTTAATTGCTGTAATTGAACAATAGGTAAATCAAGAATAGTTATCTTATTAACAGGAATGGTGGCTATTTCAATATGAGGAAACAGCCCTTTTATATAACAAGAATTAGTATAGAAAAACAACTTTTTTCTCTCAAATCAAGATGGTCACAAATCACAATCCTTCCCCCCTCTGGTGCTATTTACCAGAGGTCTTTTGGTGCCAAGGGGCAAATTTAAATTATCTGGATATTTTTCTTCATAATGCCTAGCTGCTGCTTCTTCTAAATTTTCCTTATCCTCATGGGGTAGAGGATTATCATCAACAGGAGCAGTGACTGATATTTCCTGGGAAGGAACAGGGGTTAATAGGGGAGTTCTTTCACCTGGTTCCTCTTTTACTTTAATGGGCATTTTATTAACCTCTTGTTGTGGATTTAATTATATTCTAACTATATTCCATAAGGAAAATGTGTCAACAGGGACCTTTTCAGGTCCATGCAAAGTATAACAGAGTTTAAATTTTTCCCCAATTTTAGTCCAAATAGCCAAATCAACGGTGCCTTCTTCCGGAAACCAGGGACAATGTGCCTGGACGAATCACAAAAAACGAGTCAATTGAGTAGAAGGCACCTTAATTCCCCTTTTTGATAATGTATCCATGAGAGTACTGATGAGCAGTTTTCTTTTTTTAGACTCTCTCTGGCCCATGATTTTATCACGGCTCTAGCAATTCTTATCCTTCCTGTTTCTGCCTATCTCTACAGAGGGGTCCAGAGCACCCTGGGTAAGGTCCTATCCATCCCGAGAAGAAAGAGAAAAGATTACCTTCAAGCCCCACGTTTGGGCGCCACTTGCCGGAGTCCTGCTCCGGCCAAGTGTGAGGTTTTCTGAAGGAGAGACGGAGTAGGCGAAAGAAAGAACTTATGATGAAAATTATATACTTGGATACCTGCTTGCAGGACCGATGCCTGCAGGACAGATGCCATTTATTGTTAGTTAACAGAAAGTTTTTATATCATTCATCAAGGGGCAAGACAAAGAAAATTCCTTCACATACATCATTATTTTTTAAAAGTTACCACCATCTAGTGGTCTTAGAAGCAATAAACAAACCAAGAACACTATCTACTTTCAGTCAATGAGTCTTATTCTTAAAGCCAAAAATAATAGTTTTAGTCCAAAATCCCAAATTACAGTCATTGAAATGTTTCAAGAAAGTTTCCAAGTGCACATTTCTCCATGTATCAGGAGTTTTCTCTTTGGGGTTTTTATGACCTTCAAAGCCTCTCTTGTCCAGGAGTCTTCATTACTTTTCTCTTATCCTGCAGTGTTTATTTCTAAAGAAAACTCAAAAGAAGCTTTTAGTGATGCTTCCCAGGCCCCCAAGGTTGCTCTCTGTATTTAGTTTATCATAAAAGTATCCAATTAGTATATTATGAATTCAGTGAAAACCCACTCTATAAACGTTAACTTAAAATTTTAATTATTAAATTAAGTAAAAAACTTAATGATTAATCTTCATCCTAAATCTATGAAAACAGTGTCGTAAATCACCTACATAACTCCTAGATAAGTGTTAGAACTTATAATGAATTCATAATGAACTTACTTGTGCTTCTAAAAACCTTATGTCTAAACACTAAACTACATAATTCTAAATCAAATAAGGAGTGAATATACTTATATCATTTTTTAACTCAAGGAATATCTAGTAACTTATAACCAAGTGAAAGAAAGCATTCTTGATGTGTTTCAGAGTTTAACCATTGTGTATGTTAAAAAAGGCCAAACGGCATAGTGGGAAATGGAAAAATGAACCATGGCATTCCCAGGTTAGCTGTGAGTACTTCACATAAATGTGTTGTTTTCTTCATGCTCTACTGTACAGAATTCTTTGGCCGTACCAACAGCAAAGACAGAAGACAGAAGGGGCTCGGCTGACCGGACTAGCTTCGCGGCCAGGGGTCCGCAGTACACTTGGACTTTGTCAATGAGGCGGGCCTCCAAGACTGGCTCCCAACACTTTATCTTAAGCAATAGAAATTCAAAATAATCTAGACTATATTTTATGATAATCTGATTAACACATTTTAGATAGATAACAGCCAGTGTGTACTTGCAGGTTTCTGATTAAGACAATAGGGATGGCTTGGGATGACAGATGTTGGATTGAAGATTGTTCATATTTATATGAGGTAAAGAGTAGCTATGTATTCTGAGTCATTTTCTAGACTGAATGTGAAGTTTTCTGAAGGGTTTTTTAAAACTATTATTTTGTAGTAGAAGTGGTGTCATTGTTTTCTTCTCATATCTTGCCCAATTCATTGGCCTTATAGATCGCAATTTATCATTCTTTAATAGAACAAAAGTTGTTTAAAAGATTTGAATCAAAGTATGAAGTACTTAAACTTTCAATGAGGGGAATGAAAACCAAGATTTTCAAGATGAGAGGCATTGTTTTGATAGTGATATCTAGGATTGCTTTATTAATGCAAATATATGTTGAGTGTGCATGTGTGTGTGTGTGTGTGTGTGTGTGTGTGTGTGTGTGAAAGAGATATTTGGGTGTTGGAAACATAGTGATAAGAAATGATTCTTGCATTCATCGAGTTTACAGTACAGTGCTGAAATAAACCCTTAACCACATACTTATATAAATGTAGTTGGTCCTCATTATTGACAGATTCATTATTTGCAAATTTTCCTATTTGCTATAATTTATTGTAATCCCCAGATCAACTCTCACTGCACTTTTAGAATTATTCATAGGCATGTGAAGAGTGACCAAAAATTTGTGTCCTGATGTACATATTCTAGGCTTATATCAAACAAGGTGATGGTCTGTGTAAGAATCCCATTTCAATTCTTATACTGTAAACAGTGCTCTATGAGTGACCTATTCAGTACTACATTTTTAGTGTTCTTTTGTTGATAATTATCATGTTTAAAACAGTCCCCAGGCTTAGTGCTGAAGAGCTGTCTAATGTTTCAAAGCACAAGGCCATGATGTGCCTTAGGAGAAAAATGCACGTGTCAGATAGGCTTTGTTTAGGCATGAGTAATAGTACTGTTGGCTATGAGTTCAATGTTAATGAATAAATAATACGTGTTGAATAAGGTGTTTAAATAAGATATTGTTTTGCAGAAACACACACAAAACAAGGTTATGTATTGATGGACTGACAAAAAATGTTGTGATCAGAGGATTCCAGAAGGCTAACCCTGTATTTTTCCAAGGAGCAATGATTCAGTGTTCACTAACTCAGGGATCATGACAACTTCATAGAACATAACTACCATGGATAATGAGTATTGACTATACTTATAAAATTACAATTAAAGTAAGTATTTTTCAGGAGAAGCAGTTGATATTTAGTAAGTATACGTTTTGTGTGTGAGGACAGATGAAATTTAAGATAGGATCTCAGGAAAGACATTCTTGAGGATATAATGTGACATTAAAGGTAAAGTTTAAAAGTAGAGTAGATTTTAATAACAATAAAAGAGAGTGGGTATTTTATCCCAGCCCTATGGAACAGATCTCTTGGTGAGAGAGTATAGTTTATTGAGGACCTGAAAGAAGCCATTGTGACCAGAGCTTAGTATCCGAGCCATAATTATGAAGCAGTGCCTATCCTGTGCAAAACTTTATAGTTCTTTAGTCTAAATACTAGGAAGCCATTGAAAGAGGAAAGTGGTAGCAATGATACAATCAGTTTTTATTTTGAAAAATATATATATCTAGCAAAGAATAACTGAGAGATGTTAGACAATAGTGGTAGCAAAAGAGAGGAAAAGAAGAGGAGAGATGAAACTCATATTTAAGACCATTCGAGATTATTAAAATGTGTTTCCAAAAATCACCTAGAAAATCTAGGTGGCACATTTTACTTACTTATCTGGACTGGTAGTAGCTAAAGACAAAATAAGGCCAATAACTAAATTTAACAATTTGACTCAAAGTGACAAAGCAGCAGAGCTATTCTAATATGACTGAGAAGAATAAATAAAGGAAAATCACTTTTCATATTTTAATATCATTAGTGAAAATCCACTTTATATTCAAAATGCAGTGGCTCATTTTCCTTTTCCAGGAAAGAAATGAAGGACAAGCCCTAGGAGAACAAGCAATCATGGTCTCATGGCATAAAAAATTACTTTACTTTCATAGACAGAATACAATTAAATTAAATGCAAGCAGTTCTTTTTTTTTTTTTTTTTTTTTTTTTTTTTTTTAGTTAAAAAGTTAAAACTTTTGTTTGCCCAGTTTTTGGAGCTAGCAGCAATTGTTGGTTCACTCCTCTGTTTTAGGATATTATATCCATATTATTACTTGCTTTTTAATTATTTTTTCAGAAAGACAAATACTTTCTCTAGCTTTTTATTATTTTTTCTTTCTGAAATTTTTGGTTGTACATATAGCATTTAAATAAACATGCAAATAAATAAAACAAAAATGTGTATGATTCAGAACAGGTCAATTTTTTGATAAATAAATAAATAAAATAACCATGTGCACGATTCAGAACAGGTCAATTTTTTGATTCACCGATTAACCATCTGGGAATGATTTTTTAAAACTGTGGATATATACAGATAGAAAGTTCTTTAAAGATCCCCAAGGACAAATCTGCAAACTTAGAGTAAAGTGAAGCTCAAAGAGGTGAAGTGACTGCGAAGTTAAGAGTTCTTTTGTAGCATTCCTTGGACCAGAACACGTGCCTCCACACTGCACCCCACTTCACTCCAGTGGTCTCTTTTGACATGCAGCCTCTGAGCTCCTATACAACAACCCAGACCATGAGCTTCTACTCAGCAGCACAGTCAGTACTGCAAGTTTCTGCTTCTGAGACCAGTGCTCCTCTACAATAGGTGGTTTTCAGGAACCACCCTATTAAGTTAAAGGACACAACTGAGTCATCATCCCTACAAAAACTCAGGATGTGAAATTTCTTTACTCTTTATGTGATCAGCACTTAGATATATGCACGCTGATGACTACCAGTACGTATACAAAGGTAGGGTTTTCTGAGAGCCATAAAATAAACAAGAAGAACAAGTATCAGTGACCATTACTTATCTAAAATGCAGAGAGGCTTCTGCATGTTTTATTTCTGCTTTCAGAAATTTCTGTTTGAATTTTGTGATTCAGCCATGCTGGTGATGAGAAAAGGAGGCTACGCTTTTTGTCATGGTGTAATGGATAGTGATTTCCCAGAGTGCTGAAGGTGATATTTTTCACAGAGGAGGCAATTATTTGCATAATACTCTTTGCCAAGCACTATGCCCTCCTTTGAGATGAAGAGCATTTCAAATATTGAACAATGAACTGTTATCAGCTATTGTCTATGATTCATTCTCTCTGAAGGAATATATAACAAGGACACAGAAAAAATGCCTGAAACAATTCACAAGTTTGAGGCGCAATAAGAAATTCAGATATCGGTCCCAAAGTGGGAAGCAGGCCTTTAGACTTTGTCAAGAGCAAAAGTAAGTGATTCATGGGAAAGGGGGATGTTAGTTTAAAAAAAATGAAAGCAAGAGAAAGGAGAGAAGTATACTCTTTTCACAGTTATAAATGACACTGTTGGTTTCAGTTATAGCAGTGTTGTTTTGTTTTGTTTCAGAAATCTAGAATATCAACACTTTATTTCTTTTTTGAATGTCTACACTTTACAAAAACCCTGCAAGTCAGTTTCAGGAACGACATTTAAATAAAACTGACAAGCATTATAACGGGATGCTGAGTCCAGAAACACTTCAGATTCATGTGAAGTTTATAGTTTTTCTTTGCTGGTTGGATTTTCAGATAAGATGCTATCTTTACAATGGCTTTCAAACTGCTTTCATCCTGGTCCCTTCAGTTCATTCTTCTACTATTATCCTTGAAACTCAGTTCTCATGTGTGGTTAGAGTATTTGGCCACCTCTGTGGTATCATTTAAAAGAACTGCAAAATATATGAAATATTTAATATCTCCCAGTTAGTACTGGAGTTTCTATGTCATAAGTTTCACTCTTAGAAAGTATATTTAATTAAAACCATTTTCTTCATGTCCCATATAAGTACTTCCAAGAGAGTAATATATCAACCACGGATATTCACTAACGCCTAAATATGCACTAATTCATCAACTACTCTTAAAAGGGACAATCAATGACAAAAGAAAGTAAATTATTCATAACTGATTTTCTCCCCAGAAATTACCTCTTCACCTCTAATTTATTGACCTTAGTGACAATGATGCCGTCCTGTCTTTTTGTCTCTGTTCCTTCTAGACTATGATTGTAGGGTTTTCCCTCAAATTAATATATCATTATATGATTTCCAATAGCATAAGTCCTCTCTTTAGCAGTTAATATAATTATGCAGAATTACTTTTGTTAAGCTCATATCACTGAGCAGAAAAACAATGACAAAATGCTTTCTGTGTTATACTAGCCATTCTTGATTCTTATAATGAGATTTTCTGTGGCTACTCCATGGTATATTTTGGGCCCTTATGACTGAAAAGAGACTTTTGAGCTTCCTCTCTAAGCTACAAACATTCTATAGACAGGAATTCTGCAGATTATTGAATTTGCTCATTTTCTCTTCAATAATTAAACACTTAATACAAGTATTGAATGTGTGGCTAAAAGGATCAAATAGCAGAGAAAGACATGTCTGTTAGTAATATTTACAACTAGTAGAGGTTTAAAGTGTGAGGACTTTTTTTCTCTCTCTCTCTCTTCTTGAGGATTGCAGGTAGGTATCCCCAAGGCTGAACTAAGGAGTCTACACAACCATTAGGCCCAGATACTCCTGCTGTGATATGTCCATTAGGTGGGGTTTTTTGTTAAAAGCAAACTTTAGTGCCTGTAATGAAAAATCCTAAGTCATTTGGGGTCAGTTATTCTTTCTATGGATTATATAATGTGAAATTCCAAAAATCCATCTCTTTATCCTATTGAAAAAAGGCAATGAAATAGCATTGAAATATAAGAGGGGTTGGGAAAGGGAGGAAGCATAATTCCTTAAGTTTACCTCAAACCCCTCCAGACCAATAATCTCTCCCTCCCATTATAAAATAAGATCTATTCACAATCTGATTCATCCACGAATCATTTTGATTTTGCCTTATTCTCCACAAAACAACAAAAGTGATATTTTTAAAACAATAAATAAGGGCATGCTTGAAGCATAGTGAGGTCCATATCCCTTGTAATGTCTAGCTCATCCTGGTCAGGCCTACAGAACATGTAGCCTCACACTGACTGCTTTCTCTCTGCTCCACATTCTGTAGTCACCAGCTTCCTCACTTGACACACTAGACACACTCAGACGCTCTTATTTGCTTTTTCTTAGGACTATCTTGTTCTTCCCCATGGATGTTTTAATTGTTCTTTCCTCATTTACCCCACTTCCTTCAAATCATGACTTAAACCTTTTCTAGGATTGCCACATACCCAAACACAACACTTTCTATTAACTCTTCTTGCCTCTACTTATTTGGACCTATATAGCATTCTCTAAATTCTTTGTAACCTAGAGCAAAGCATTATGTTTTTGAGGACTGGGGGGTTTTGTCTCTGCATTCAATGAGATAACTCTGGCACCAACAATAATTCCTAATATTTAGGAAATTTCCTTCAATAAATGAATGAAGGAATAAATGTAACCCAAGGGAGAGAAGGTTTGAGAAAAATTGAGCTTTGTTTCAGGGTCTCAGGCAGCATGCAAGATGAAGGTGACAGAGCAAGCAACATTTGTTGCTAAGAGGCAAATTATTTTGTCCTATATGTGATTTCCTTTTCTTTTCCAAATCAAGTATCTATTGAAAGTTTATATTTTTGTATCCATTGGAGAATATGACTTGTGTTTAAGGGAGGCTTAGATTTATCTTTGGATAGGAAAAGTTGCCAGGTTTATTAGCACTACTTTCCTTTCTTATGGACCAATTGATGTGGGCCAGAGGGAAAGGGGAACTGGCGTTGCTGCCCTTCATCTTCCCTGCCACCCCTTCAGCTTCTGTCACTGTCTACTCGGATTTGGAGATGATCTGAGTGATGTCAGTTTCCTCAATGAAACTCAACAGAATGAATTCAATAATGATATCAGTGATAGATGTTAGAAGTTGTGTGTGTTTTTGACACCTTCCTTCAATCTGGCATACACAATAATAAGTACAAGAATTATAAATTTTAACATAGTGTTAACATGGTGTCTGCTTAACATACATTGGCCATACACTTTAATGTTTATGACAATCCTATAGGGTATGTACTTTTTTTATTCCCATTTTATAAATAAAGACTTGAGGTGCAGAGAGCCACATAACTTGGTCAAGTTCACAGAGAAATGGAAATGAAAAACCAAGAATCACCCTGGGTGCTCTTAACCTCTTCTAGACTCTCATGTCTATGTTGTTTCTGGCCTACAACTCTTTTATGTGTGTGTATGAAGTTGTGAACTTCTTTTTAGCAATAGCCTTATACTCTTATTTTATTACATTTTTGGTTCATTTGGAATATATATTGAATTTTATCAAAAGCATTAGACACTTTTTGTTTTGAGTTGGAGTCTCACTCTGTCACCCAGACTGGGGTGCAGTGGTCGCTCCCGGCCACTGCAGTCTCAGCCTGCTGGGCTCCAGTGATCCTTCCGCCTCAGCCTTCCAAGTAGCCGGAATTACAGGCATGCGCTACCATGCCCAGCTGAGTTTTTGATTTATTGTAGAGATGAGGTCTCACCAAGTTGCCCAGGCAGGTCTCTAACCCGCAGGCTCAGGCAATCCACTCACCTCAGCCTCCCAAAGCACAGGATTGCAGGCTGAGCACCGAGCCTGGCTAGACACTTATTTTTTATACTTATTTTAAAATTTAGTACAATGCTTTAACTCCTATTACATTTCTGGGGAAAAAAATCTCACTTGTTCATTTTGTGTTACATGTTTAACAAATACTAGATTCTGTTTGCTGATGTAATTTAGAATGTTGCATGTACTTTCCACTGGTCTGTGATTTTTCTTTTCATGCAGCATCTTTTTTTATAGGCCTATATTCATGTTATACTCAAGTTTTCTTCTGTTTTCTAGAGAAATTAAAGTCCAAGGGAAGTTTTTTTCCTAAAGTTTTAAAAGAACTATGAACATAATATATTGACTGGTCACTTGCCTCAAAGTCTGCAGACATGATTATTTCATGATTCCTGAAAAAATACCAAGTTTTCTCATTCCTCCATTCTTATCGATATGTAAAACTCTTCATTTGAATTTGATTTGTCTCTCTGTTGGGATGATTGTATGTTGGTAAAACATTAGCTTTCTTGACAATTGTTCTCAGTTCTGTGAAGGTAAAGATGATACACTTCTCAACAGGACAGACACATATTTTGCCCAAAATGTGTATTCCATAAATACAGGTGAGGAAAAGAAAATGGAATAAAAATCTCAACCATTTGAGCTCTTAGATAATTCTATGATAGACTACAATTTGTACAGTTTTTGTCATGTATAGTTATCTGTCACCAAATCAATTATTTGTTAATTATTATAAGTTCCACATTGCTTCATTATACAATAAAAAGCATTTTTTAAAAGCTTGAAATTTCAACTTTTTTTTTTTGAGTTGGAGACTTACTCTGTCACCCAGACTGGAGTGCAGTGGCGGTTCCCAGTCACTGCAGCCTCGACCTGCTGGGCTCCGGCGATCCTTCCGCCTCAGCCTTCCAGTAGCTGGAACTACAGGTGTGCACTACCACGCCTGGCTAATTTTTTGAATTATTATAGAAATGAATTCTCGCCAAGTTGCCCGGGCGGGTCTCGAACCCGTGGGCTCAGGCAATCCACTTGCCTCAGTCTCCCAAAGCACGAAATTATAGGCTGAACCACCAAGCCCAGCTGAAATTTCAATTTTTATAGATGTGTGTGTGTGTGTGTGTGTGTGTGTGTGTGTGTGTGTGTGTGTGTGGTGTATCTATAGAAGAAACATGAACAAAATATGACAGTCTTGATCTCTGGGAACTGAAATTTAGTGATTTTATCTATTGTAAGAATGTGACAAGTTTATAAACAAAAAATGATTCAAAAGAAACAACTCAGAAATCGAATAATCTTATTAATTTAATGATTTTATTAATTTAATGACAAAAACTGTTATGTTTCATTTACATGACATATAGATACAGGTGTTCATTTTCTTGGGTAAATATCTAAATATTGTTAGGCTTCATTAGAATTGTTAGGCTTCATTAGAAATCACCAAAGAAAATTCCAGAGTGGTTGTAATCATTTTTTTACTCCCCTCAAAAATATTGCTCCCCACTCAGTATTGTTAGTATTGTTAGATTTTTAAATTTTTGCTATTCTGTGGATGAAAAAAATTTAATTTTACTTTTATTTTCACTTCCTTGCTGATTAAAGATATTGGATATCATCTCATGTGCTCATTGGGCATTTACATATCCTAAGAATTGTCTTTAAAAAGTTTTGTCTATTAGTATTGACTTATGTTTCTTTCATATTTGTACAAGTTCTTTATATATTCTTGATATAAATCCTTAGCAGATTTAAGTACTGCAATTGTACTCTCCCAGTCTGTGGATTAATTTTTTTATTAGCTTAACATTGATTTTGAATGAACAAAAATTTAATTAATAAAATTTATTTTACTACTTTATTTCCTCAAAATGTTTTTATTTTCTTTCTTTCTTTCTTTTTTTTTTTTTTTTTTTTTTTGATGTATCAATTTGGCCTGGCAACAGTTTTTAGTTTTTTAAACGCTAATCTAAGTATTATTGTGAAGGTAGTTTGCAGATATAAGTGAGATTATTCTGGAAACTCTTGAAGGACCTGCTGGCTGACTAAATTAGGAGGTCTAAAAACAGGGCTGAAGAGAGGATAGAGAGGAGGAGATAGAGGGGAAGGGAAGAAAAGAGAGAGGAAAAGGGAGGAGATAAAAGGGTAACAGAGAGAGGGAGAAAGCAGAAGAAATTCCACCTGTGGATTACAGCTTTGGGCTGTGCTCATGGAGTTCAACCTGTTCATGATCTTCCATTTCCAAGTGACTTCTTTATGGATTTTTAGTTTGCTTAGCCATCCATCCCAATTGTGTAAGCTAATTGTGTAAGTTAATAAATCAGTTATCTATCTCTATCTATCTATCCATCCATCCATCTGCTAGTTCTGCTTCTGTGGTTGAACTCAGTTTTTCATTAATATATTCTCTAAGAAATTATTGTCTACCTCTACATCACAAAGTTGTTATCCTACACATTCTTCTAGCAGCTTTATAGTTTTTGCTTACACATTGAAACTTATGAGCCATCTTGAATACTTTTTGTGTTTGCTGTAAGTCAATGGCTAAGGTAAATATTTTTATTTGGATATTCACTTTTTCCTGTGACACTTATTGAAAAGTTCCTTTTTAAATTCTTATTAAATTACCTTGTCATTATTATCAAAAATTAATTTATCAAAGACATTTCAGTCTATATCTGAAGGCATTATTCTTTATTTTCTGTTTTCAAACCTTATTCTAATTCATATTATCATAATTACTGTAGCCTTGTAGTATATTTTCAAACCATGTTGTTTAAGTCCTTTAAGCTTTTTTTTCAAGTTATTGGTCATTCTAGGTACTTTGCATTTGTATATAAACTTTAGAAAGGGCATGTCAAATTCTACAAATGCACAATAACATTTAGATTATTTTAAACACATTTGGGAAAACAATGTAATGCTCTTATGAATAATTTTATAACTTTATTCTAAAATATTTTCTTGTAATTATCATCCATTGATTCTTCAATAAGTTGTATCAATTTTCAGTGACTTTATAGACATTTTACTAAATCTCCAAAACTCATTCTTAGTTCACTGAATTTTACATATATGTGTATATAAGATTGTGTGACTTTTCTTATATAAAATCTCAAGTAAATTAGTTAGGAGTGAGTTAGGGGTTTTTGTTTTTAACATTGGCAACCACCTTGGAACCAAATGTGCTTCTTTGTTTGAGTTTTTAAAACTAATTTTCCAACTGCTGTTTATAATTTAAATCGACTAAATATGAATTTTAATGCTGTGCCTCTCTAGTCGTTTCTTTCATATTAAAATTATGTTTGCCACTTGGATGTCTTTAGCAATCTGCCCTGAAAGGAATACATTAGCAGGAATGTCCAATATAGAACCTGTGATTTTTTCCTCAAACTAATTTCATTCTACTAGGAAGACCATAGTCTTTACAACTGGGTACAACTTAGAAACCAATAATTTTGAATGTCTCTCATCACATTTTTATCTTAAACAAGCCAAAAAAGTTGTTACTATTAATGTAAGTGCCATGAAAGACTGGACTTTTGTTTGCTTTATCTACTCCTATATATCAAGCACTTAGTTCAGTGCCTGGAACATTGAAGGATACTTTGTGAAGGACATTTGTGGAACAAATAAATGAATTGCACCCCAAATATTTTTAAGATTGAATATTTCACTAATATCATAGATAGACATTTCATCCAAAGAAATATTCCTGAAAATTTTATGGGGCAGTTTTGTGCTTAATAAAATGCAGAAACTGATTAGCATTAATTCCATTTACCTTTTCTTCTGGGCTTATCATTAGACAATTTTTCTCATTTTCACTAAAGTTAGATGTGACCATACAACTTGTCTCTGTCCAATGAAATGCAGGTAAAACTAATGAAACCACTTCCATGTGTAACTATATAGTCTTCTAAGCTCTCTCTCCCCTGTGTGCTGATTAGATATAAATGTCCACTGTGACCATAGAAATCATATGTTGAAGATAGCAGAGACTGCATCATGACCCCTGCACCCTTAAGGGTTTCATGGAATAATATCCCTAGATAATATATTCTACACCCCCTACCAACTCTACTTAGGCTTTATGTGAATAAAAAATAAATACCTATTATGCTACAATAGTGTTTTTAAATTTCTAAATGTATTTATGTATTTTTAAATTTTTTTTATTTTTGTGGGATACAATTCAGGGTTAGGTATACAAATGTTGTATTTGCAGGTACCCTTGTTGATGAGGTGTGCCCCTCCCTTCCCTAGCAGTTTCCCTCAAATGTCAGTCCCACCCCTACTCTCTTTGCAGTTTCCTACAACTGCCAATCCCTTTCTTATAGTACTATGATAATTGTTTGGGGTTCACTTATGGGTGACAACATATGGTAGTCTGTTCTTTGTTGTCTTATGAGTGACAACCTATGGTACTCTATTCTTTGGTTGATCACTGAGTATGATCGACTCTAAATCCATCCAAGTTGCTGGGAAGTCCAAATGTTTGTCCTTCTTTATGGCTGCATACTATTCCATTGTGTATACGACCACTCTTTTTTAATCCAGTCCAGTTTTGATGTGCAGCATGGTTGGTTCCATGTTTTTGCTATTGTGAATAGAGCTGCAACGAACATGAGTGTACAGGTATCTTTTTTGTAGAATGATTTGAGTTCCTCCAGGTATATTCCCAATAGGGGAATTGCTGGGTCACATGGAAGGTCAATTTCTAGTTCTTTCAGAAATTGCTACACTGTCTTCCAAAGAGGTTGCACTATTTGCATTCCCACCAGCACTATAGAAGCGTTCTTTTTTCTCTGCATTCTCGCCTGTATCTGTTATTGTTTGTTTTATTAATGATGCGCATTCTTACTGGGGTATCTCTGTGTGGTATCTCAATGTGGTTTTGATTTGCATTTCTCTGATGATGAATGAGGCTGAGTTTTTTTCATGTGCCTGTTGGCTGCCTGTATATCTTCTCTTGAGAAGTGTCTATTCACGTCTTTTGCCCACTTTTTAAAGGAGCTGTTTGTTTTTTTCCCTACAGCACATTTGAGTTCCTTGTAGATCCTACATGTTAGGCCTTTGGCAAATATTTTTCCCCTTTCTGAGAGCTGTCTCCCTGCTCTCCTGACAGTTTCTTTTGCTTTGCAGAAGCTCGTCTGTTTGATGAGGTTTCTCTTGTCTACTTATTTCTTATGGTATAGGCACTTAGGGTTCTGATCAGAATTGGTGACCAGTTCCAATTTCCATAAGGGTGTCTTCTGCATTTTGTAAGATTAGTTTGCGATTTTATGTTTAGATCTTTGATCTATTTAGAGTTAATTTTTGTATATGGTGAAAGGTAGGGGTCCTGTTTCAATCCTCTGCATGTGATCAACCAGTTTTCCCAGCACCATTTACTGAATAGATTCTCCTCTCCCTAGTGGTTATTGTTGGAGGCTAGGTCAAAGATGAGTTGTTTGAGAATTTGAAACTTTGCTTCCAGAATCTCTATCCTGTTCCATTGGTTTATATGCCTGTTCTTGTACCAATAACGGGCGTTTTGATTACTGTAGCCTTATAGTAAAGTTTGAATTCTGGAAGTGTGATACCTCCTGCTTTGTTTCTTTTGCTAAGGAATGTTTTGGCTATTTGTGGTCGTTTATGTTTCCATATGAATTTCTGTATTGTCATTTCCAGATCTGAGAAGAATGATGTTGGTAATTTAATGAGTATTGCATTGAATCTGTTGATTGACTTTTCTGTTTGGATACCCCTGATTTCCTTCTCTTATTTAATTGCCCTTGCTAGGACTTCCAACACAATGTTGAACAAGAGGGGTGAGGGTGGGCAGCCTTGTCTTTACTCAGTTTTCAGGGGATGTTTCCAGTTTCTGTTCATTTAGCAATATTTTAGCTGTGGGTTTATCGTAGATGGCACTTATTATTTGAGGTATGTTCCTTTCTATTCCTAGGTGTCTGAAGGTTTTTATCAAAAGCATTTTCTGCATCTAATGATGATGATCTAATGATATAATCATCTGGTTCTTGTTCTTAGATCTGTTGTTGCATTTAATTACATTTATGGTCTTGTGAATGTTGAACCAGTCCTGCATCATGAGGATGAAGTCGACTTGGTCATGGTGGATGATTTTTGAGATGTGTTTTAGGATCTGATTTACTAGAATCTTGTTGAGGATTTTTGCTATGTTCATAAGGGATATTGGCCTGTAGTTCTCTTTTTTTTTGTTGGATCTTTATCTGGTTAGGGTATCAGTGTGATGTTAACTTTGTAAAATGATTTGGGGAGAATTCCATCTTTCTCATTTACCTGAAATATTTTCAGTAGGATTGGTATCAGCTCCTCCTTGTACATATTGTAGAATTCTGCTGGAAAGCCATCTTGTCCAGGGCTTTTCTTTTGTAGGTAGTTTTCTTATGACAGAGTCAACTTCCTGGGTTGTTATTGGTCTATTTAGTATCTCAATGTCTTTTTGTTTCAACCTGAGGAAGTTGTGTGATGTCAGAAAGTCCTCCATTTCATTTAGGTTATCAAGTTTGTTTCCTTATAGGTGTTTGTAGTAAACTCTGATAATCTTTTGTATTTCTTCAGGGTCAGTTGTGATTTGATCTTTTGTATTTCTGATTGTGTGTGTTTGGGTTTTTTCTCTCTTTTTCTTGGTCATACTGGCTAGGGGTTCATCAATCTTGTTAATTCTTTTAAAGTACCAGCTTTTGGGGACAACCCCTTCAGGTGCCCCCTTCCCACTGTGGGAGTTTTTCTGTCTTCTTAATAAATCCTGCTTTCTAAAAACAAAGAAACAAAAAACAACAGCTTTTTAATTTGATGTTTTCTATGATATTTTGTCTTCTATGTCCCATATTTGGGTTCTTATTATGGTGATTTGGAATATTCTGCTAAAGTTGGGGTTTTGGTGGTCTTCTCTTTCTAATTCCCTTGGTGATTTGTTAGGCTCTTAACTTGTGATCTTTCCATTTTCTTGATGTGCATCTGTAAGCATATAAATTCCCCTCTTAGAACTGATTTTACTGCATCCCAGAGGTTTTGGAAAGATGTTACTTTATTTTTATTTGTTTCCAGGAATCTTTAAATTTCTGCTTTGATTTCAGTATTGACCCAGTAGTTGTTCAGCATCATGCTGTTCAGTGTCCATGTCTTTGTGGGCTTTGGGGTAATTTTGTTGGAGTTGATATTTATTTTTATTCCACTGTGGTCTGAGAAGGTGTATGGCAATATTTCAACTGTATGGAATATGTTTATGCTTGATTTATGACTGAGGATGTGATCGATCCTGGAGTACATTCCATGTGGTGATGAGTAGAATTTATATTCTATGACTATTGGGCGGAATAATCTGTGGGTATCTATTAAGTCCATTTGGTCGAGTGTCAAGTTTAGGTTCTGGATTGCCTTGTTGATTTTCTGCCTCCATGATCTATCCAGGGCTGCCAGTGGGGAATTCAAGTCTCCTGTTATAATAGTGTTAGAGTCAAAATCTTTTTTCAGTTTACTTAATAACTGCTTTTTAAATGCTGGTATTCCTGTGTTGGGTGCATATATATTTAGAATGGATATTTCTTGTTGATAGATGGAAACTTTTATCATTATATAGTTTCCTTTTTTATCTTTTTTAATTTAGATAGCTTAAAGGTTGTTTTGTCTGATATTAGGATCATGACTCCTGCCTTCTTTTGTGACCCATTTGCCTGGACTCATTTTCTATCCTTTATTTTTATTTAACAATATTTTTTGTTTTGATATTGTGGGGTACAGTTTAGAGCTTTGAGTCTGTGTGCATCCCTTGTGGTGAGATGACTTTCCTGGATGCAGCAAATAATTGGGTCATGGTTTCTTATCCAGTTTGCCATTCTGTATCTTTTCAGTGGTGCATTTAGTCCATTCACATTCAGGCTGATTATTGAAATGTGATTGTTTATCTTTCTCATGAGGTTCATACAAAGGTTTTTCTTTATTTGCTTTTTTTCTTATGCCTTTTGGGTTAATGTATGTATGTGTTTTCAAGTTTCTTATTGTGCTGTATTCTCTGTCGATTCTGTGCTCTGTTGTTCTCTTGGGAAGTGAGTGGTCATTCTTTTTTTCTTTCTTCTGTATTTAATGCCTTTTAAAGTTTCTCCTTAGAGCTGGTCGGAAACCTACATAATCTCTTAGAGATTGGATGTTTGGGAAGAGTTTTAATTCTCCATCACTGATGAAGCCGAGCTTGGCTTGGTAGGAAATTATTGGTTGAAATAGTTTATCTTTGAGGACTTTGAATATTGTACTCCAGTCCCTTCTTGCTTGTAGTGTTTCTGCCAATAAGTCTGCTGCTATTCTGATTGGTTTTCCCCAGTAGGTAGTCTACCTTTCTCTCTTGCTGCCTTTAGGATTTTTTTCTTTTGTTCCTACTTTGTGTAGGTGAATTACTATGTGTCAAGGGGTTGGTCTTTTCATTTGATGTCTTGTGAGAGTTCTCATTTGATGTCTTGTGTTTGTCTGATCACATCCTTGGTGAGATGGGGAAAATTTTCTTGGATTACCTCCTGTAATATTTGCTCCAAGCTGTTCTCCATTCCTCTTTCTTCTTCTGGGATGCCAATCAGGTGTAGGTTCGGCCTCTTGATAAAATTGCACATCTCTTGTAGGCTTTATTCTTTCTTTCTGAGTCTTCTTTCTGTGTTCTTTCAGTTTGGATTAATTCCATGTTTAGGTCTTCAAGTTCTGAGATTCTTTCTTTAGCTAGATTAACTCTGCTTGTCATCTTGCTATTTATTTCCTGGATGAAATATTTTATTGCCAAATTTTCTGTTACAAGTTCTTTTAGTGTTGCATCTTGTCTTTCTTGAGTCTTATTCACTCTTTCCATCAATTTCCTAATCACTGTCATATTCGGGATCCAGTTGTTGACTTCCATTGTTTGGGTTCCAAGGTCTGATTTTTTTTAGGAGTTTTCTCTTTGTTACACTTGAAATTGCCTGTGGTCATCCTTTGTTTTTTTCCTTATTTGTGAGAGAGCTCTTTTTTTTTTTTTGCTCTTTAGTTCTGTTATTTAGTGTCAGTGGGAGAGGCTTTCCATTCTGATGTTTGCTCAGCCCTCTATCCTTCCCTGATCTGGGCCCTGGATTTGTTCTATTTTTAAATAGGACTCTAGTTGAGAAGTTTTTCTGTCTTTTGAAGTTTTAAAAAGTCGAATAAAGTAGGGGATGAAACTACTTGCAAATTGCAATGTTCACTGATTGTGATATGTATTTCCTTATACCCATCCCTCCCACCACTATATATTATGGTGCAAAGCAGAAACCAATGAAAAAAACAATTGAACACACATACACACACAGACATGCACACAACCCCCAAAACAAACTGGAATAAGAACAAAGTGAAACAAATAAAATGACAACAACAACAAAAAACAAGAAAACAGAGCACACACACACACACACACACACACACACACACACACACACCTAGCACAAAGTGAATGGAGAAAAAAACAGAAACACCAGGAAAAAAAAGGAATTCATATTGAAACCTCACACATATGTTGGCACACACTTTAAACTATTAAAAAATAGCATAAAAAAAGACCAAAAGAGAAAAAACAAACCAACAACAACAACAAAATTGAAAAATGAACACTCAGTTGTTCACATACACACATAAACAACAAACAAAAGAAGAAACAGAAAAATAACAGATAAAAAGAAAAAAATTAGGTGTGTGCAGATGAAACCCTTCCATACATATTCATGCACAAAAGAAAAATATTTTTAAAAATAGATTAACAAACAGGAAAACAATTTTTTAAATTTTTAAAAAAATTTTTAAATCTGCCTTTTTGTGGCAGGCTCTGTAATTGTTCCTCTAATCTGGTCTGTCCTGCAGAGCTTCCACCTCTTTCACTCTCTCCCCAATGTCCAGAACAGGGAAGGATGAGGGGCAGTAGAGGTGGATGGGGCTGCAGTCCTCCACTTCCACTCTTGTATGGTCAGGGCTATCTCCTCTGGTGGGGAGGCACGGGATTGTCTCTTCCCCAGCTCTGTACTCATAGAGGGTGCCCCAGTCAGGCCTATTCTGGAATGGAGTTCTCCCTTTGTGACTGATGTCAAGTCTCTACCTGGGTTTGTCCCTCTCAGTCATGGCCCAGCTGTGTGGATCTGATGCTCAGAGCATTGCTGGGGAAGAGGCGGCTTAGGTCAACCTGGACTCACCATTGATCTCTTTAGAGTTCTTCCTGATACTTTTCTGGTCACATCATTTTTCCCATGACTGGATCAGGGTAGAGGATGGAATGCCTGGTACTCAGCACTCATCAGGTCCCACCAAAGTTTGTGCTTTCAGGATATTCCCTCTGGGTTATGATTAACCCCGGAATAGTTAATCTGCCAGTCATGGAGATCAGATCTGTTGCTCTGTGGTGAGTAAATCAGAGCACTTTTTTGTCCCATCTTCTCTTGTCCTCTTCAGTAGAACTCTGCCTCTGGGCTCCCTCAGCAGTACCTGCTGCCAGTGCCCAGCCATGTGCTAAAGTGTTGAGGCAAAGTCAGGGGCTGGCAGTATCTCTTCCTGCAGTGGTGAGGCAGAATTTGGGGCAGTAGTCTCTCCCCACCACTTCTTCACAGGAAAACATTTGTCCATTAAAAAAAACGCAGTTGACTTTTGTGAACTGAGAAGAGCCAGGGACCAAGCAGAGAAATAGCAGTACCAGCTGTTGTACCAGGGCCCTGGCCACTTACTCACAAGCCCCCACTTAGTCAGTCTTTCCCAGCATTTTCTTCCCAGGAAGCATTTTGTTGATTTTTTAAAAAATGGCACTCAGCTTCTTTGTCCTGGGATTCGTTAGGATAGCCCTGGCTGTTAGTTCCCTAGCCCTCACTCAGTCAGCCACATGCCCACTCACTCACCAGCATGTACACAAAATTTTCCATACACTTACTCACTCACACCAGGACTCACATTAGTCTGACTGACTTGACTGCCATCTTCCCAACCGCCCCTACTGTATTATTTATAACAGCAGTTATAAATATCCCAATTAATACAAAAGTGTCATCTTGAAATGGATTACTGCCATGACACAAACATAAAAATATGTCAATGGCGTGGTAATTTGGTGGAAGAAAGTAATTAAAGTGGTGTAAAAAGGTAGAAGACGTTGTTGAGCAGGAAAACTGTATAGCCACTTTGGAAAATAGTTTGGTGATTGCTTACAAAACTAAATATACCCTTTCCATACAGTCCAGGCATTGTACTCCTTAGTGTTTACAAACAGGAGCTGAACGTTTTGCCCACATAAAAACCTACACATGGTTGTTTATGGCAACTTTATTCCTAATTGCCACAACTTGGAAGCAACAAAGATTCTCATCAGTAAGTGAATGGATAACTAAACTGGGGTACATTCAGACAATGATAGATAATTAACATGCAATGAAAAACATTGTGGAAGTTATGCCTTCAACATAAGAACTGTGAGGAAACACAATTTATCCCATAATACCTACCAGGCCTAGAACTGTAGGAGAACAGACCAAAGTAGGATATTAATAGGGTATTTTGGTTGATATTGGTTGATTGTAACAAGGAATATAAAGAAAAAAATGGGGTTTGATAGCAATTGACTGATGTAAGCTAGAAGAATGTGAATAATGTGATTCTAGAAACATGAGCCTTCAAAGACTTGGAAGAATCACAAGTAGTAGGAAATATGATTGGAATAGCATTGAATGATGAAGATCTCATTCAACTTACAAGTTCTCAAGATAACTGCTATACATTTGGCAGAGAATTAAATGGGGCATGGTGGCAAAAAACCAATTTGGTCTTGATCATTATTTCTAGAACACCTTTAAGTGTGATTATTGGCAAATAAAACTGATTTAAAATTTACACATCAGAAGTCTATTAAGCAATTGAAGAAATGAGACAAATTTTTAAAAGGCTTTAACCATTCAGTTCTAAAACAACTTTTAGACTGTCAAGTATGCACCAGTTTGTTGGGAGCTGGCCATGGAGGCCCACTGAGCATTAGAGATCAGGTAGGGCCGTTGACCCCAAGACCACTAGGATGCATTCGGGAGCTGTTGACCCCATTTCCCCCCCCCCTTCTACTTAGCACTATAACCAGAAAAAGCTCCTGTAAGCTCAAACATAAAAACTCTGGTACCGGGACGAACACAAGCTAACTTTAGAAGCTCATTGTTCCCATTCTTCCACAAACTGTGGTTTTGGCTTTCACATAAGTTACAGTTCAAACTCGGGTCACATCTAAGAGACTTAGTATTGGTCACAGGCTTCTGAGTCATGATTTTAGGATTTATTGAAGTTGAGTAAGGTGTAAATTGTAGAATATGGTTTTAGAAATATAAGTTTAGACAGACATTTTGTTGAAAGATGGTGACTGGGTTACTTGCAAGTAGCCCATTGTGAACTTTGCACTGGGCCACATTCCAAATATTCTGGGATGGACTGCTTTAGGTTGTAAAGTAAGTATTTAAGTTTCTATAGAATTATTTAACTTGGTATTAGTATAAATCAGCATAGGATGAAAAGGGTTTATAGGATAAGTCAGTCATGGATTAAGGTTAGTGTCTGTTATGGGATTTTCTTCCTCATACCTGAAAGAACATCTGGTGGGTGGGGGACGCCCCTCACACACCTGGCTTTGTGTTCACGTGAAAGGCATGTGAGTATAAAAGCCCACTGTTAACACTCAATAAAGGTCATCTTCCGCTCAAATCTGAACAGTTGTCCAAGTCTCTCTCTCTCTCTCTCTCTCTCTCTCTCTCTCTCTCTCTTTCTCTTTCTCTCTTTCTCACAATCACCAACGCCGTCTCCACCTTCGGGAATATCTGGACTCTGCAGGAGCTGGACTCCGGCAAGTGGTGCCTGAAGAGGGGCCTGAAGGTAAGCTTTCTTCTTCTTTTTCAGGATGAATAGGACCTCACCCAGGTTGCCGTGGACCCCTCTGTAGAGACAGGCAGAGCTAGGAAGGGTGAGCAGTTTAAGAGCCATGATAGAATCATGGGTCAGAGTGAATCTAAAGAAAGAAAGCTGTTCATAAGTATTCTGATGCATATGTTTACTAAAAGAGGAATTAAAGTTTCCTCGGCACAATTGGTTTGTTTTTTTCATTTGGTGCAAGAACAGTGCCCCTGGTTCCCTGAAAAAGGCACCATTAATTTAGCAACATGGACAAAGGTTGGGGAGGAATTAAAGCTGTATTGCACTCTCCATGGTCTGGAATGAGTGCCTGTAAATGCTTTTGCTTTATGGAATATTATTAGAGATGTTTTAAAAATCCACAACAAGAAGCTGCTAAATTACCTGCAAAATTAAAAGAGGAACCAGGTGAAAAAACTCCCCTATCAACCCCTGCTCCTTCCCAGGCAATGTTAGCCACTGCCCCTGTTGATGATAATCATTTATCCTCTGGGAATGAGGAAAATTATAAGGAAGTAGGATAGGTCAAATTTACCCTAAAGGCCGTCGTTCTTAAGGCTGCTAACCCTATTATCTGGAAAAACAATAAGACAATTTTGGGTAAAACAATAGCGTATACCATCTAAGAAACTTAAGGTAGCAAAATATTTGGTGCAACAGAAGCTAGAAACTGGCCTATAGTTGTCATAAAGAAAAAATCAGGTAAATAGAGACTTTTACAAAATGTAAGGGCCATTAATGCTAATATGGAAACTATAAAAACACTCAACCTGGAAAAAGTCATCAGGGTTCCAGAAATTCCTGGCATTATTGTTTATGCAAGACAGGTGCTGGCAACTGATCTCAGCAAAGTTTTCTTGGCTGAATACATGAATGGACTCAGGCATTCTTTATGGTTTATCTTCATAGCTTATCACAAAACATCATACAATAAAAGGCCTAGTAAGAAATGACCATTTCTTCATAAATGGCCAGGAAATAAAGGGGAAATACCATGGTCCTAACCATTTTCCTTACTGAGAATATTTACTCAGAGTAAGCAAGAAGTTTTCAGAAAATCTTCTGCTCAAAAATATCTCAAGTCTTTGTATTGGAAGATCTGGGAGGGTTAATCAGACTGAGATGAACCATTCGGTCTCCTGCCTGGAGTATCAAAGCCTGGCTGTTGACCTTCTGGAGCTGACTTTGGGTAGAAGTTGTGTGATCTCCACATTCAGTAGTGAATGTTCCCTCAATTCTCCTGTTTATTGTATGCTACTACCTGCCACTGTGCCCGGTGCTGGTTTTTGGTCCCACAAGTTCCATCTTCATGTTTCTTTGTCCTTCTCTGTGCATTAGGATTCTGACCTCTGTGGACACCATCAATCAGGATTGGATTTGTCCAGTGGGAGAAAAGTACTCATATTTCTGTATTAAAAGGCACAGAGTGTTTCTTTCCTACAACCACAGATTTTCCTGAGTTCTAGATCTCTCTCCTTGCACTTTCAGTATCAATTGATTAAGGCAGGGAGGAAACTGAGAACAAAGAGAATTAATGAGCATGAGAAAATCAGTGGGAAAACTTTCAAACTGAGTATGAAAGCCTACAGATTCTAAATACTGCCATGGAAGAATTTGTGCTGTCTAAAGACTGTAGTTCTATCATTTCATTTTAAAACTATACCCTTGAACCCTCAGCCAAAATAAGTAATGTTAGTGCCATGGAGAGTGAATTGATAAGAAAGCAATTTTATTATTCTAGGGCATGGCTAAAATGTAATATGGCAAGCACTAGAAAACATAGCTTCTTTTACTTTTAAGACACTTCAAGTTGTCATTCTAATTAAGGATTGTCTGGATTGGCTCTCCTGGTCAGTTAAATTATCCCAAGAGCTTTATTCCCATGCATGATGAACATTTCAACTTTGCTCCTCCAGTGGGGGATGTGAGGAGGGGGACTGCTAAATGCCACGCTCTACATTACTCACAGACTATGCTTTCAATAACATATATCTCGGAAGCCACAAGTGAATTGAGTCATAGAAAAAGGAACTTTTAATGAAAAAAATGTAGCTTAAACATAATTTACCTCATCTGCCAAGGACATTATCATTTCTTAATCATTGCATGAGCCACATTTTGCATAGTGATTAAATTCAGACTAACTAATAGGTTAGATGTTTCAAGGTTGTTTATTAAAGCAAGTATTCTCTTAAGTAAAAGGGATTAATAGAGGAAATCTTCAAAGCCATTGTCATAGGGAAAATACAGTTGGCAGTATATCTTAAAACATTTCACTAATAATGAATTATTTTATCATATTATCTACTAGAACCTTGTTATTAATTATGTGGCTTGCAGATCAGCAGCTTGGGCATCACCTGGGAAATTGTTAGAAATATTAAAAAGTCAGAAATAGTCTCAATTCTGATCCTTTGTACATGGCCTGGGTCCACTGAATCAGAATCTGCATTTCAACAAGACCCTCCAAGATGCATGTCAACATTTGAAGTTTGTAAGACTGGAACATAATAGGGTAGTCATTGAAACCATGCCCTCTTACCTAATTCAGGAGAATCATATTTTCCAATGGTAGCAGTGACTTCAAAACTGCATCCCATGGCACAATTTTTTTTTGACATTTAACCCAAAAGTTAACTTTATTAGTTATTTGTCTGTTTTAATATTCTCCTTTAAAAAATAAATTGCAAGTGTTCAAGGCAAATTCTGGATTTTCTAAAAACATAAACAAAATAAGAAAGGTTTTCACCTCCTTTGTCCTCTCCTGTTCCTCCTACAACTCCAATTCCTGCTTTCTCTACTACTCTTGTTTCTTATCATCTGTTCTGTCAGTTCTTCCACCTTTGTCTGGGAAGGAAGTGCTGGCGTCTATGGCCGTGGTGCCTAGCCCTGACCTTCAGTCTTTCTCTTTTACCTTTGGAGAAGGGGCAGGTGCCAAAGGCCAAGGCACCTAACCCCAGCCTCCAGATTTCTCACCCCCCCTCGCCCCCACATGTACTTGGAAAGCCCATTCAAGTTTCCACATGGCTTAATAGGTCGCTTCTCAAGGGGGTGGCTGGGACAAAAGGATGTTAAAAATTCTTCTTTTTTGTTTTATGATAAATTTCTCTCAAGTTTATATCTCAACACTGACATTAGGTTGCAGATATACTGCGTCATTTGGAAACTGCTAGTCTTCATGCTGTCTCTCCCTCCTCCCCCACTAACATAATTGTCCTTTTACAAACCATTCAGTTGCATATTTGTGCTAGCACGGAGCCTGTTTATACTACTCATTACTTATGCTCATTCTGCCCTTTCTTGGTCCATTCCCTTTACTTGCAGCCACCACTTCCCATGCCCTTATGCCCAAAGTTTACTTCACCTATTTGGGTTCCTGACTGTCTAATTAGGCATGTCCAGCCTCCCACCCCCACAACAGTTCAGCTCCCCAAAGCAGGAACAAAACCACCTAAACTCGGCTGACAAAGAGGAAGAAGAAACTCTCATTCCTCAGTTAAAACATCTTGCTCTTGAGAGGCCCCCATGACTGCAACTGCATTCTGCTGCTTCCAGGAGAACCTGTTAACCACCAACTAGGGGACAGCTGAAAGTGCTGACATGTGATGCAAAGGACTTGGTTCAGTCTCACAATATTTCTCTTACTCTCTCTACTGTTTTTATTGTTATATTGGCTATTATAGCATGCCAAGTGAGTTGTATTTATTCAAAAAGTCTTATAATGAGATAATCACTGCATTTACTAATTCTACCCAGTTACTAGGAGAATCAACTCTTTTTTCTTCTTAAACAAAAACTGTATATTTGACTTCTTAATCTATTAATGCCTGGAGGAAATGATCCTAGTTTAGCCACAAAAACTTTACCACCATTCAGTATACCTGTTTGTTCCTTCAATAACATCTAAAGAGATTGGCTGCTTATTCAACATGATACCAGATATCCACAGTGGAGAGACTGTATTTATGACTCTAAAGTGGACTATTTTTTACCCGGTGAAAAATTAACTATCAGTGACTGGGGACTTAATCTACAATCCTATACTACAAGGCTAAACGTGGAAAATCCCATCCCTGCTAGATGGCATATTAATGAATGCGTACGTCCAGTGTTAACAACTGTCATTGGAAACAAATAAGTTATCCAGCCTCATTTGTGGAGAGCTGTTGCTACCTTATGTGTTTTTGGCTTGGGACAACTATCAATCCTTGACCATAAAACGTATAAATGATGTTTATAATTTGTCTTGTAAACAAGTGTATTAACTAATTGTTTAACTGATGCTTCTTATAAGAGATTTGTTATTCTCAGACAGCCTCCTTACTTAATGGTTCCAGTACAATTGTCATCTAGCTGATATGATGAATATGGTTTACAAACACTGTTTGAGGTTAATTCCCTTTCGGAAAGACAGAAAAGATTTTTAGCTACTTTAATTTTAGGAATTACAGCCTTAATAGCTACTTCTGTAACAGTTTCAGCTGTAGCGTTATCTAAGGAAGTTCATACAGCTACATTTGCTGATAAGCTGTCTAAAAACTTTTCTATTGCTGTAGCTACTCAGAAAATCATAGACTAGAAGTTAGAAAGTAAGCTTAATACTTTGGAGGAAGCAGTCTTAGCAGTAGGACAAAAACTTTTGACTTTAAAAATAAAATTGGCACTCTGATGTCACTATGAGTTTAAATGGATTTGCTTCACTCCTTTAGAGGTAAATAAGTCATTAATGTGGGCATTTGCGGAGCAATGATTCTTTTGTTGCTGAGTTTACTCCCAATCATCTTCAGAGTGTTAAAGAAGAGTCAGCTCATTATGGAGTTTCATGGTTTCATGCTAAAAAATAAAAAAGGGGGAGATGTTGGGAGCCAGCCACAGAGGTCCACTGAGTGTTAGGGATCAGGGAAGGCCATTGACCCCAAGACCACTAGGATGCATTTGGGAACTGTTGACCTTATTTCTTCCCCCTTTCTACTTAGCACTATAAGCAGAAAAAGCTCCTGTATTGGTCACAGGCTTCTGGGTCATGATTTTAGGATTTATTGAAGTTGAGTAAGGTGTAAATTGTAGAATATAGTTTTAGAAATATAAGTTTAGACAGACATTTTGTTGAAAGAAGGTGACTGGGTTACTTGCAGGTAGCCCACTGTGAACTTTGGACTGGGCCACATTCCAAACATTCTGGGATGGACTGCTTTAGGTTGTAAAGTAAGTATTTAAGTTTCTATAGGATTATTTAACTTGGTATTAGTATAAATTAGCATAGGATGAAAAGGGTTTATAGGATAGGCCAGTCATGGATTAAGATTAGTGTCTGTTATGGGATTTTCTTCCTCATACCTGAAAGAACATCTGGTGGGTGGGGGACGCCTCTCACACACCTGGCTTTGTGTTCACATGAAAGGCATGTGAGTATAAAAGCCCACTGTTAAGACTCAATAAAGATCGTCTTCTGCTCAAATCTGAACAGTTGTCAAATATCTCTCTCTCTCTCTCTCTCTCTCTTTCTCTCTCTCTCTTTCTCATAATCGCCGATGCCATCTCCACCTTCAGGAATCTCTGAACTCTGCTAGAGTGGGACTCCGGTACCAGTTAGAAGGTGGGGGCCATGAAAGCTGGAACACTCATAAGCAGGGAAAAGTTGCCAAAACCAACTAAAAGGTGTCCCTGGTTGAAAACAGATACAAAGTAGCTCATGGAAGGTGGATCCAAGGGCTATAAAGGTCTTGGGATCTTATTCACAGTGTCTAGCAGCAATAAAGTCATTTAATGAAATGTGCCTGCATCCAGGGTAGGGAACCATCAGAAGATTTACCGTGGAATTTCCAAGTTCCTATGTGCAGAAAATACAGTGTTTCTGATGCTTCCTTGTGATTGTGAGTTTCTACTACTATCTTTGTTTTTTTTCCAACATCATACATTGGGTATATGGAAGGACAGCGATGAGGCAGTTTCTTATTTTTAACTTCTAGATTGCCATAACACAGGAACATATTTAGAGATGAAGGAACAACAATCCTAGTTCTGTGAACCTCAGGGGGTGAAGTTTAAGGCTTTCTCCTTAGGAAACATGTAGGAAGAGTAGGGGCCTCTCTCTCTCTCTCTCTCTCTCTCTGTGTGTGTGTGTGTGTGTGTGTGTCTGTGTGTGTGTGTGTGTGTGTGTATATATATATATATATATTTTTTTTTTTTTTTAATCAACAGAGGCACAAAATAATCATGTGGTAGCCTGAAAGAATGTCCATAGTAGTGTCTGGTGAGTTGTTCACTTAATTCTTTTCTCCAGGGCACATCGGGACATCATTTCCCTTCCTCGTTTGCTGTTTGATATGCTCACACAATTAAATTCTGACCACTGCCATGCCTGGATATTAAAAAATTGCTTGCATGATTTTCTGCTCTTCTTTCATCTGCATGTTGGATGTCAATGCTAAGAACATCTTTGAAAGTCACACTGAACTTGTTCAAGCTTCCATCATTCTGTATTCTAGAATCATTTAGGCTAGCACCCATCCTTTCATGTCTTACATAAGTAAGATATGAACTTTTGTTAAGTCCCTGAGATGTGGAAGACTATTTATTATAGTAGTTAGTGCTACCTTAATTCACATTATATATAAGACATATATATATATATATATATATATATATATATATATATATATATATATATATATATATATATGTCTTAGGTTGGGTTATCTGACAAATGAATCCCCAGAAAATAATTTTAATGTATATAGTTTACATGGGAGGTTATTGCAGGGTACAGGGTAGTAGGAATGTGAGACTATGAATGGAAATAAAGGCAATTTGGTGACTACTAGAACAGTGTGTAGAACACATCTTATAAGTCAGTCAACAGGCAAGAGAGCTGTGTGGGGGCAGTAACTGGAGGTGGGATAATTAGAATCCTAAGAGATAGTTTGGGGAGCACATTTGGCTTCCTCTAGCTGGTCTCAAGTTATAAAAAGGATAAAAATTAGGGAAACTAGCAATTTTTAAAATTAAGTTTTGGCAGTTTGGGATTGATGATTATTTGGCTTCCTAAACAGATTTCTGCAGATTGGAGACTAGTTTTCTATTTTACACACACACACACACACACACACACACACACACACACACACACACACACACATGTTTTATTTCTTTTTGTAGAGACAGAGTTTTGCTATGTTGCCCAGGATGGTTTCAAACTCCTGGCCTCATGCATTCCTCCCACCTCAGTCTCCCAAAGTGCTGTGATTATAGGCATGAGCCACCCCACCCAATTTTATTGTTATATGTGGTATGGCCATCGTGTGTTTGTATATCTAATCTATCATCCATGTGCTCTAGTCTACAGTAACAAAGCACCATATAATGGCTATTCACCCAAAGTATAAAAATGCATCTTTGTGAATAGAGCACAAATCTTGGAAGGTGTCACCTGGAGCCAACACTATCACTCTACTTTCAAGAGACCAATCTGTTGTGACCCTTACAGACAAATAGATTCTGATATATGTGGTATTTGGATGATACCACTGTCCTCTGTCCATTGTTGCATTTATTTTACCATAAAATGAGTTCTTTAGGTTGAGACACTATTTTGTGAGACTTTGTATTTATAAATCACACACTCTGTAAACGCTTTGTATTTATAAATCAGACACTCTGTAAGCCCATAATGGCACCACACTCACTATGTTCAATTTCACTAAGGGAAAATTATTTCTGTATGTGTCAAAAATATTTCTACCATCAAAAAATAAATACTTAAAATAACAAAGAGACAGATTACTATTGTAAATGCTTCCTTCTTTTGCCCATGAACACTTCTTTAGTTAAAATCTGCTGATAAAACATTCACATGAACACTAAAATTCATGTTCACATTAATAAAAACAATAAAACATCTCACTGATTAATTAACAGGTGCATAAAGTCATTCTAACTACATCAACATGGAACTTCAAGCATCTTAACACATAAAAAAATATACCAGAAACATGCCCATGTAATCATATGTAGAAAGAATCCACAAAGCATATGTCCACCAGGGTTCTCTTAAGAAAAATCCCACTTTGGTTAAATGCTAATGCTTTAATACAACAGGTGATGTTGTTAGCAATTCCCTGACTTTCCAAGACATAATGCATAACTTCTTAAATTACTTCATAAAATGTTTTTATATTCATTCATTCCAGATATTTAAGGAGGTCTTGTTTTTTTTGTTGTTGTTTTTGAGTTGGAGTCTCACTTCATCACCCAGGCTGGAGTGCAGTGGCAAGCTCACAGTCATAACCTCAGCCTGCTGGGCTCCAGCGATCCTTCCACCTCAACCTTTCATGTAGCTGGAACTACAGGAATGCACTACCACACCTGGCTGGTTTTTGATTTATGGTAGAGAAGAGGTCTCGACAGGTTGCCCTAGCTGGACCAGAATCCACGGGCTCAGGCAATACACTAGTTTCAGCCTCCAAAAGTTCTGGGATTACAGGTTGAGCTTCTGAGCTGTATTCTAGATATTTTAAAAATACATTACAAGTTTTTTTTAAAATATATATTATGGATGAATTATTGCTTGAAGAAACAGTTTGGAAATATTCATCCAATATAAAGCCTATTGACTGGTAATAAAGAATGTAAACTCTAGTTGCTCTTTGTCTGCATATATTGTTCATGCATACTGGAGATATTTAACTTTGTGTCCTTAACAGAGGATGAGCATAGTAGCATAAAATTTATTTCCTTCACTCAATTTTAAAACAGTAAAATAATAGTTGGGAAATAAAATGGAATACAATATAAGTACTCCTCAAACAATATTGTATTCAGTGAAAAGGACTTTTATTGATGCTGTTATGTTTCTATTCTCAAAAATGTATTTAAAATTTATAAAAATGTATTTAGTTATACAAAATATATTTAAACTAATTATGTATGAATACAAAATTGCTTATAGTTTCTATTTCTGCTGGGTTTTTGTAAAATTAGAAATGTTCAAAAAAAAGCAATGGAATTTCTGACCATCTTTATGGTTACAATTTACATAAAATAAAACATATGATTTAAAGTATAGTTCAGCATCTGTGACACCTGTGCAAACAGCACTCCACATTAAGAATATTCATATACCTTTACATACATCACCCACTTGCTCCATGGCACACCCTCCTAATCAGGGAGCCACTATTCTGGTTTTTAACACAATCTCAATGAGATTTGCCCATGTTGTTACAAATATAAGCAATATACTCATTTTTCTTGCTGAGTAGTGTTCTATTGTAAGAATATAACCAAATTTTTTACCCACTCTTGTTCATGGATGGTTGGAGCTCAATTTTTGGTCATTATTCTCACTGATTGTTATCAATAATGCTACTGTAAACATTCTTCATCAAAGTCTTTTGTGGACATTTATTTCATGTTGTAAGAAAATGAAAGAAACAAAACAAAACAAGATGTCCAAAGTAGATGCACCATTTTGTACTCTCACTCTCAATGTATGAAGGTCTCAATTGTTCTACATCCTTGTAAATAGTTGATTTTGTCAATCTTTTCAATTTTAGCTCTTCTAAAGGGTGTAATTAGCATCTCCATTATAGTTTTAGTTTATTTAAGGATACTATTGTCTTTAGCAAATTTTGGCCCTGGGAGTGTTCTAAAAGTTTGTGAGTTCTTTTTAATGATTACTTAACATTTTAAAATAAGAAAAGATTAAATAAGACAAGTTGAAATTGGGGACTGTGAAGTAAATATGGGAAAAAGAAATCAACCAGCCACAAGGTGTATTTAAATAATAATGAGATGTTTATTTATACAAAAGAATATATTATAAAATAAGAAAGTAAAAATAAACAGAAAGAAGAAAGGGTAAATGAGGAAAAAGAAAAATTAGAAAACCAAACCACAGAGAGTTTGGTAACATACAAATTGACCATATGCAGCTGTCTATATAATTTATTGTCCTATTAGGGCATTCTGGAGAGTGAAAGGGGCATTAAAGAATAATCAAAGTAACATAATTTAACAATATATTTATTTGTCAACCGAAAAAAGTTAGTGTACTTATAATAGTGTACCTATAAAATAGTTTTATGCAAATAAAACTTTTCCATGTATATTAAGCAATATTTTAGAAAATATTGCACATTAATTATCTAAAAACTATGACACAAAATTTAATATTGAAATTCTACATTTGTAATGTAGAATATCTTGACTTCTGGAAAAAAAGATTGGATAGTTTCTATATTTAATTATATCAATTTATATCCTAAATTCTTCAATTTTGTAACACCTAAATTTTGCAAAACAATGAAAATAATTATAAATATAAATTATTATTTGATGAGTTGTCTAATGAAAATATTTGTTGAAGAAAGAGACTCTTAACTGAGGTCAAAAATCTGTTGAATTATTTGAACTGTAATATTAATACATTTCATGTGACAAATTTATAATTGAGAATAATCTCTAACAGTAATTGTTCTACACTTTACAATTCTACAAACACATATAGTGATAACTTTTTTAATGGTCTACAGAGTTGAATTTATTAAAGTCAAGAATTCCAAATTTAATAAGCACAAAATGTTTATGACCCTAAAAAGTGTGTATGTGTATATAACGTATATATTAAATACATATATGTACATATATCCACTTTAGGGAACAATTAAGAAATAATAAAAGTATGGTAAAAGTACTGTTTAAAAATAGCCAGGGGTGTAGTAGTAAAGACAGACATGGATAGCAAATGTTGAAAAATATATGTGCATCCTATCATAATCATTTAGTTTACATTACATAATATGCTCAAGTTATCAATATAAAATGATTATTAAATACTTTCATATGTTATTTTTTATGCTTTAGACAGAATTTTATTTTATAAAATAGTTTCAATTTTTTCCTCTCACCTGCTATCAAAATAATTTTTAAATAGTATTTTTAAATATTCATACAAAGATTGCCAAATGATAATAAAAATTTTGGCAACATTCCAACATATATCTGTTTGGACAATACATTTGCTTGACACTTATTCAATATCAACTATTTTGAAATAAATACAATTCAATGCAATTCTGATCAGAATTCCTATGGAAATTTTATGGAACTTAAACTGCTTTATAGAGATATATAGAATGTTAAAAATGCATTACCGTTTACTATTGGAGCTCTAACATGATTAAGGCTAGGTTACTTTGGTTCATGGAAAAAGCAGATGAATAGGACAGCATCAAAAACCTAGAAACAGAACTATGGAAATTCTTGAAAGTATAATGTATGATGGAGGTGGCATTGCACATCAGTGAGAAAGAGTGAATCAGGGAATAAATATCTCTGAACCATTGGGAAATACATTTTCTTTTTATACCATGTGGAAAAATTAATTTTGTGTGAATCAGAGACTTTCATGTCTAAAGCAAATCTTAAAAATCTGAAGCAAGTTTGGTGGGGTTAGCTCTATGGTTTCAAGGTAAAGATTCTTATGCTATATATTTTTATACACAGGCCATAAAGGAAACTATTAATGCATTTTTCCTGAAGGAAACTGTTAATATAACTTTCTATTTGCCAAAAGACAACATAAAAAAATAAAAAAGCAGAGTGGGAGAAAGTACTTACAGCACAGCTTCTGAATAGTAAGAGAAAATATACATCCTACTCTTCAGTTAGAAAGCATTCATTATTATCCATAGGTAATTTCCAGACAGGGGAAATGCAGGCCACCTTAAAAGCACGTGACGAGTATTGACAAATCTGAAAATGCTTAGGAAGCAGGGAAATGGGCCCCTCCTGCACCTGGCTTGTGTTCACATGGAAGACTTGTAAGACTGCCTGTGTAAAATTTGGGATAAATACAAGCTGTAAACCCCCAATAAACGGCTTCTGGTCAATCCATTAAACAGATGTCCACTTTCTTTCTCTTTATATCTATCCTCCTTCTTTCTTTCTTTTAATATCTATCCTTATAGAAACGCCGACGCCATCACACATTCCAAGGGACCCCCTAAATCTCTTTTTGGGGGTTGGCCCCCTAAAGAGTGTATAGTGTAATGTAGCTATCCCATTCTATGACATACAATTCAGAGAAACTTGTCCTGCACTGTATGAGGAGTGTGAACTGTTAGAGCAATTCTGGAAAGAAATCTGCTATTATTTAGTGACATTATTCGAGTGTTGTTGGGAGCCGGCCGTGGAGGCCTGCCTGAGTGTTAGGGATCCAGGCAGGCTGCGGAACCTGAGACCGCTAGGACGAGTTCAGGAGCTGAAGGCGCATTGCCTCTTCCCTTCTTTGCTGATTTGGCATGTTCCACTAGCAGGGACTTTGATGATCTAAGCATGAAGTTCTGAGAGTACGACAGGCATGGCTTACTTTAGGAGTCCATTGTTCCCATTTCTCACAGACTGTGGTTTCAGCTTTAAACTTAACATAATTCAAACTCAGGTCACATTTGGGAGCCTTTAATATGGTACAAGCTTCTTTAAAGATTTAATAGTATATTTGTAGAATTAGTATATACTTACAAAGTGCTGTTTTAACCTTAATAATACAGATAAATATCTAGAGCTATGGCCCAGCACAAGCTTTGGGCTGGGCCACATTCCTAAAGGCCCAGCACGAGCTTTGGGCTGGGCCACATTCCTTAGGAATTGGTTTGAGCTATAATTAAGAGTTTCTATAGTGTAGATAGAATTAGCGTAAAATAGAGAGGAATTGGGATTTAGGTTGGTTATTAGGTGTTGCGTATGCATAGGTTTTAAAAGTTATTGATTATTAAAATATTATGATATTAGAATTGCTGTACTGCTTTTGAGAAATATTAACCACGCATGAGGGACAGTGAAATAGTTATGGGATCCTCATTCCTCATGCTTGGGGAAACACCTGGTGGGTGGGGGATGCCCCTCATCCACCTGGTTCTATGTGCATGTAAATGTCTTGTGATTTAATTGGGATTGCCCTTCCTCTTACTCAAGGAAACACCTGGTGGGTAAGGGATGCCCCTCATTCACCTGGCTTTGTGTCCATGTAAAGGTTTTGTGATTTAATTGAGATTGTTCATCCTCATGCCCGAGGAAACTCCTGGTGGGTTGGGGGGGGCGCCCCTCCTGCACCTGGCTTGTGTTCACATGGAAGACTTGTAAGACTGCCTGTGTAAAATTTGGGATAAATACAAGCTGTAAACCCCCAATAAATGGCTTCTGGTCAATCCATTAAACAGATGTCCACTTTCTTTCTCTTTATATCTATCCTCCTTCTTTCTTTCTTTTAATATCTATCCTTATAGAAACGCCGACGCCATCACACATTCCAAGGGACCCCCTAAATCTCTTTTTGGGGGTTGGCCCCCTAAAGAGTGTATAGTGTAATGTAGCTATCCTATTCTATGACATACAATTCAGAGAAACTATTGCACATAGAGGGACATACATGATTATATTTATCAGATCATTATTTAGTGGACTCTGTGGACAACCAAAATGACTGCCTGTATCAGTTTGCTAGAGCTGCAGTAACAAAAAGTACCGCAAACTTAATGACTTAAATAACAAAAATGTACTGTCTCACAGTTCTGGAGACTGGAAGTCTGAAATCAAAGTGTTAGCAGAATTGAATCTTTCTGAGGGTTGTGGAGAAAAATCTGTTTTATTGCCTCCATTCTAGCTTCTGGTAGTTTCCCAGCAATCTTTGATATTTGGTTCATAAATGTATCACCTCAATCTCTGCCTACATATTCATACAGTGTTCTCCCCTTTATGTCCAAATTATCCTTTTGACAACAATATCAGACATATTGAGTTAGGGTCTACCCTGGTAGCCTAATTTTAACTTGATTAAATCTGCAACAATCCTACTTTCAAATAAAGTCACATTCAAAGGTTCTGGGGTTAATATTTCAACATTTTGGGGGGGAATGAATGGATATAATCCAGCCCATAACTTCACCAGTGGCAATATGAAAGACTGGGATATATAGGATGCTTCAAAGGAGTACTAATGTGAGTTAAAAATACAGTGTTGACTTTAAGATGCTTCTTAAATTAATTATCAAGAGGTCTGTACTAATTAAAGTAACTTTTTAGCTGGGAGCGGTGGCTCACGCCTGCAATACCAGCACTTTGGGAGAGGGAGGCAAGAGAATTGCCTGAGTTCACAGATTCGAGACCAGTCTGGGCAACATGGCGAGACATTGTCTGTACAATAAATCAAACAATTAACTGGGTGTGGTGGCACAAGCCTGTAGTTCCAGCTACTTGGAAAACTGAAGTGGAAGGATCACCTGAGCCCAGCAGGTCAAGGCTGTAGTGACCAAGGCATTAGTAGCTGTGAGCAGTGTGCCACCGCACTCCAGCCTGGGTGACAGAGTGAGACTCTTACTCAAAAAAGCAAAAAACAAACATCAACAACAACAACAACAAATAAATAAAGGAACTTTTTAAAGATACAAAAAGGTACATTACATATTTTATTAAATTCATGTACTTTACACATATTTTAAATTCATGTATTTTATAACAATATATACCACATCCATACATACAAAGAAATAGATAGTAGAAAAGAAGGCATAGAAAAGAATGGGTACCCAGAGAAGAACAAAGGGAATAATGAATGAAATGAAGTAATTAAATTATGACAAAAATGGGCAGCTCATGCTGGCTCATGCCCGTAATCCTAGCATTTTGGGAGGCAGAGGCGAGAGGATTGCCTGAGCCCAGCAGTTCAAGACCAGCCTGAGCAATTTAGCAAGACCTCATCTTCACAATAAATCAGAAAAATTAATCAGGCATGGTGGTACACACCTGTAGTTCCAGCTACTTGGAAGGCTGAGGTGGAAGGATCGCATGAGGCCAGCAAGTTAAGGCTGTAGCGACTGTGAGCATACCACTGCACTCTAACCTGGCTGACAGGGTGAGACTCCGATTCAAATAATAAATAAATAAATAACAATAAATAATTATATTAAAAATGAAATTTAAAGATACATGAAATGTGTACATCAAACAAGAACTGGGTCTTACAGAATAGGCTATGACTGTATCACGAACTGAGTTGAATTGCCAACTGAAGTGTGTGTTTCTGAATTGCAAAAGTAAAAGCAAATAAGTGTATAAATCAGATGATTCGTTCAAATATTTTTGTTTCTATTTTTCTTGAAAAACTCAAAACTCAAACCATTGGGTTTCTATTCTATGTGGTAGCAAAAGACACTGCTTTCAGCAACTGCACTTTGAGAAAGTGCTTGTGCTTCTGCTCTAACATTCAAGTACCTGCTAGGTTTCATTCGTCTGTCATTACCTTGGCCCATAAAAGAACTTAAGGTTGTGATTCTATTTCAAGGGATCTAGCAGAACAGATGAGGCAGTATAGAGCAATAATTTTCATCCAGATCGGAATATATCACATTCAAAGTATTTTGGGGTACTCAGATTGAGTAAATTATTTTTATTTACTATTCAAGCCCTTTTGCCTACAATTTTATTAACTACCTTAATATTGTTTCCAATTCAGCGTTCATAAGGGAACATCTTTCTTGGCTACAGACGTTATTTATTTCATTTCATATACTTTTTCTTACTATAGTGCTCTTTGCATAAAGAGAGGCTACAGTAACTAGAGATATTAGGAACAATATCCTTATTGTAGAAAATAATAATGCTGCTCATTGGGTATACTACATTCTATTTTGGGCCAATAAAATCTAACCTTCACTAAATTGCTTGTATTTTTAACTTTTGTAGCTCCATTTTCAAATGAAAAATATTTATAATTAATTTCACTAAACTTTGTCATATTTCTCCCCAGAATGTTTTCACCAGTTTAAATTTCTGCCAACAGCACATGAAAGTGTCTATTTTCATTCACCTTCTCTTCTGACTTGTACTTCTTATAAATCATTACTTTTTAAAAGATGTAATATTGTCCACTTCTCCCTGATAATTATTTTAACCAAACGAATACACATGCACACAAACATATACTCTTCACATCTGAAATTCTTAGCCTGCATTTTTACTGTGGCACTTTTCATTTTTGTAATGCTTTGAATTTGATTTATTAGAAGCACTCATAAGAGGTCCAGGGATTGTTACACAAATGGCATTTCATTAGCAGGTCAACTCTCTAGATGTTGTGAAAGCCAGAAAGAAGCCTTAAGGCTTGTTACTTTGGAAGCAATTTAAGAGGTGAGTGGTGAGTCATAGAGGTGACATAATTCTAAATCTCACTAAAGTAAAAATGCATAATTTTATATTTAGAGAAAAAATGAATCACTAGGAAAGGAGAGATAACATGTTAATATAAAAAGACAGCAGACCAAAGGGTTTTTTTTTCCTTTGCTTGGAGGAGACAAAATTCAAATTATATTCTGTGCAAATAACATTATTTATGGATCATATTTGATTTTGAAGTAGAATTATAAAGAAAGTACATAAAGATTAACCTGATAGTTATTAACTGGATCACGAATAATTGAATGCACATTTTTAATCACCCCTAAGAGTATTTGATTTCCTTCTAATTACTATTAAGACTTAATTTTTTAAACCTAGAGTTTCTATAAAAAATGGCAATTCTTATTGGTCTCACTGGATAGTTATAATATGAATATAAGATTTCCTTGAAGGATCCCAGCCATGTGAGTGGAATGTTGACAGAAGTGCTTCATGCAGACCTTTGATGTGTACTTGTATGTTTGGATTTGCCCTTTGTCTTTTTGTCATTGCTATGAGAAAGGCTATCCCAGAAGGATGCTGCCCTTCAGCCTGGGTCTCAGAACAAGATGTGGGGCATATCTGAGAAGATCAAGCTTGCAGAGTGAAGCAGAGTTGTCCTATCAAGCGCAGCTTACATGAGCTGCCTCCCAGATGACTCCCAGATGTGTGAGTGAACTCTGTTGAAGTCTCAGAGCTGTCCTGGGTGGATATACAGATGCATAAGAAAAATTCTTGCTGCTGTATGTCACTGGTATTTGGAGACTTTATCTTCTGAAGCAATTGCTGTTAGCTACAATCTGCCACAGAAGCTTTGAATATTTTTGTTTTCTAGTTGTATAGTAAGGTCTTTCACTACATAATTCCTGATTTGTATTCATCTCAGGAAGATGCTTGTCTATTATTTCTTTGATTATTTCCAAACCATTGTCCCTGCTCCCTTGTTAAGGAAAGTCACAAATATTTATGTGGAATTTTTATTCTATTTATTTCTTGTTATCTGTTGTCTCATCATTGATTACATTTTAACCTCCATTCTGAGTGGATTCCTTATGTATTTCCTCTACATCATCGATTCAGTTTTCTATAGTTCAGTTCATGGATTTTGCTCTTAATAAAGTTTGAAGACCTCAATTGTAACTTTTCTTGTCTTATCAATCTTATCTCTTCCTTATCTTACTTTCTATACCAGGAAACTGACCTGAAACAAACAATAATGGAAGACTGGGACAGTTGAGTCTGAGGGTGAGTGGACATTTAAAAATGTCCAGAGTGTGATAATATTTATTCTTAAACTGAACAACTAGAGACGAGGAAACCAGTGAAAATAGTTTAATTAAGTTGCTTAAAGTCACAAAATGGAATGTATTATGAATTCACACATGTGGAAGACATACCTCTAATTTTTAACAAAACATTGACACGACTGTAAATTCCTTCAGGAGGAAATACATTGCAGACAGTTAGAAATATGTATTTAGAATCTGTAAAAGAGAAGTTATGGCCAGAGATTTAGACCTAGGAATTAATTAAGGTGAATCTTAACATCATCAAATGAGGTTAGCCAAAAAGACATGGGAACATATGCGTCAACAGCATGCAAGAAAATAGTATAGCAACAGATACCAAAAAGGACTGACCAAATACGAGAATTCACACATCGTGGTGAAAGTCATGACCAAGGGCCACATTATGAACAATCAGAGGATAAAGAGACCACATGGTATAGAGGGCAGAGAATATAAAGATGTAAGCAGTTTAGTTTAATTGATTCTAGAGAACTAAGTCTGAACACTAAAAGGATTGTTTTAGAGAAAAAAATAGTTTTAATGCATGCTACTTATCTTAAATACCAAACCTTTTGTTAATATTTGTCAAATGCTATTAAAAAAAAACTCATGAGTTTAGAAGATTAAAAAGATGGCACTGGAACTTATTCATTGTAAAGTACTTGAGATCCTCACATGAGGTCATTTGCAGTGGAGTGGAGTGAAAAATATCATTGGATTGACGGGAGAGTAGTAATAATTACCACTCTAATAACCTCTAGAGCATTATTACCACTCTAATAACCTCTAGAGTATTATTATCATTTGTTTACACATTAGACAGGGTAAGTAATGTGTTTCATGCCACCCTATACCTCTACAGTGTAGTCAAGAAATGTTGGCTTTCTGAATGTCAAATAATAGCATAAGTCTATAAACTCTACTTTCCACATATCTTTCATGAAAGAAAAGGTTGGAGTTAGGGCCAACCCTGAGGAAAAAGAAGGATCTTTGCAATTAAATTCTTAAAAATCAATATTTTAAAAAAATAAAATATGTTTTCTAGTGAAAAACACATGTGACACCAGGTTTTTTTCTACCCATCAAAAATGGAGAATTTCTGAGTAAAGCTTTAAAAGTTTTAAAAATATAGTAAAAATGGTGATAATAATTGAAATAAAAGCATTTTTATTACCTTTGTAATGTACATATTAGAATAAAAATGATTCTGTTATGTAAACTCTTACTTTTCAGGAACCAATAAATTTCACAAGTTGTTATTGTGGAAATTAAAAATAATACTAATACAATTAAAAACCTATGTCAAAACTAGTGTGTGATCATTTTATTTATTTATAAACAATTTACTGTTTTGAACACAGAAGGCTTAACTATTATTATGTTGTTCTACTATTTAACACAAGAGTTTCGATTTTTTTTTTTTTTTTAGTTGGAGTCTCACACTGTCACCCAGACTGGAGTGCAGTGGCCGCTCCCGGCCACTGCAGCCTCGACCTGCTGGGCTCCGGTGATTCTTCCTTCTCAGCCTTCCAAGTAGCCGGAATTACAGGCATGCGCTACCATGCCCGGATGATTTTTTGATTTATTGTAGAGATGAGGTCTCGCTGCCCAGGCGGGTCTTGAACCCGTGGGCTCAGGCAATCCACTCACCTCAGCCTCCCAAAGGCGCGGGATTACAGGCCAGCTGAGTTTGATATTTTTAGAGCACTTAATGATGGCAGTATCATGTAGTTTTCTGAACTGTAAATAATGTGAATATGTATAAGATTATCGCATTTCCTTCAAAATCTTCACATTAACATTTTACATTAAAAACAAGGGTGGAATAGAAATTAACACATTGAGGGATTAAGTTTTAGAAAACTTAGAAGAAATTGTAAGTAAGGCTAACCTAAACACAATTTCAGACAAAGAAAAGTGTTTACCTTTGAAAAATCTATCACTAAAAGAATTATGAAAGAATGTACTTCAAAAATAAAGAAGTGGACCCAGAAGTAAGGAATTGGAAATATGTAAAAATAGAAAATGAAAGAATTGGTAAACATATGTGTAAATCTAAATAAACTGACTCTATTAAAAAACATAAGTAGAGGTATGCAAGCTCCCAAAAATGTGTGTATTCCTCAGGGATCAACATGTAGGTTCCTATGACTCACACAATAGTGGGTCTCTTTTATCCCACGATTTTCCACCCTAAATGTTTTATGCCTTGGGAATAGTGTTTATTTTTCTTTTCTTGACTCAAGTCTCTTGCCTTTCTCATAATGTCCTAGTCTTTAAGCCCAGTGTGTGTGGAAACCTTCCGTATAGAGTTGCTTTCTCCCTGTCTTCCACAGCATGCCTAGAACATTTTGTATTATGGGAAACTAGAGAGAATGCAGTCAGAAATGATTTTTGACAGTGAAAGATACCTGTCCTGATTGAAACTCACAAACAAGAATGTCCTGACATTGGTCAACCCTAGTCTAACCCATTCATTATGACTTGGCACTGAGAACACTGGAGAAGGTTCTGACTGCCCTCTTAGTTAGGGAACACTCTTTTCTTGTGTCTTCATCCTCTCAATAAATCTCTTTGCCAGGCATGGTGGCTCATGCCTGTAATCCCAACATTTTAGGAGGCAAAGGAGAAAGGATTCCCTGGACCCACGGGTCCAAGGCCAGCCTGGGCAACTTGGAGAGACCTTGTCTCCACAATTAATCAAAAAATTAACCAAGTGTAGTGGTGCATGCCTGTAGTCCCAGCTACTCAGGAGACTGAGGTGGAATGATCACCTGAGCCCAGTAGATCAAAGCTACTGTGGTGGCAGTGAGTGTGCCACTGGATGACAGAATGAGACTTTGACTAAAAAAAATAAAAACAAGAACAAAGTAAAAGCCCAAATATGGGACAAAGAAAACAAAAATTAACAAAACAGAAAATGTGTTCTTTGAAAGACTAAACAAGATTGATGGACCCCAAGCAAGAATGTCCAAGAAAAAAGAGAGAACTAGCCCAAATAAACACAATCAGAAATGCAAAAGATCAAAGCAAAACTGACCATGAAGAAAAATAAAAGATTATCAGAGATTACTATGCACACCTATATGGAAACAAATTTGATAACCTAAGGAGGACTTTCTGACATCACACAACGCCCCAAGATTGAAACAAGAAGACATTGAGACACTAAATAGACCAATAATAACCCAGGAAATTGACTCTGTCATAAGAAAGCTACCTACCAAAAAAGTCCTAGACCATATAACTTTCCAGTGGAATTCTGCAAAATATAAAAGAGGAACTGATAACAATCCTATTGAAAGTATTCCAGGAAATTGAGAAAGATGGAATGCTCCCCATATCATTTTATGAAGTTAATGTCACACTGTTATCCAAACTGGGTAAAGATTCAACAAAAAAGAAAACTACAGGCCAATAACCCTAATGAACAAAGATGCAAAAATTCTCAACAAAATTCTCGCAAATTGGATACAATAACATATCTCAAAAAACAGCAACCATGACCAAATAGGCATCATTCCAGGGATGCAGGGCTGATTCAACATCCACAGGACTATAAATGCAATTAAATACATCAACAGATGTAAAAACAAGAACCACATGACTATATCATTAGATGCAGAAAAAGCTTTTGATAAAGCACAGCATCCCTTCTTGATAAAAATTCTTGAACACTTAGGTATAGAAGGAACATACCTCAAAATAGAGAGTGCCATCTATGATAAACCCACAGTCAGCATACGGAAGCATTTCCCCTGAAAACTGGAATAAGACAAGGCTGCCCACCTCATCCTTCCTGTTCAACATTGTGTTGAAAGTCCTAGCTAGAGTAGTTAGACAAAGAAGGAAATCAAGGGAATCCAAATAGGAAAAGAGGAAGTTAAGTTATCCCTCTTTGCTGATGATATGCTCCTATACCTCAAAAATCCAAGATAATCTGTCAAAAATCTCCTTTCACTGATAAAGGACTTTGGCAAAGTGTTGGGGTATAAAATAAATGTGCAAAAGACAATCACACTCTTATACACTACAATAAATAGGCAGAGAACCAAATAAAAACATAATCCCATTCACAGTAGCCACCAAAAAAATGAAGTATCTCACTGAGCATCTTCCTAACAAGAGAAGTGAAAGACCTTTACAATGAGAACTACAAAACACTGCTCAAAGAGATCCAAGAAGACACAAACAAATGAAAAAATATTTCGTGCTCATGGATAGAAAGAATCAACACTGTTAAGATGCCCATCCTACCAAAGGCAATCTACAGATTCAATCCTATACCTATTAAATAACCAACATCATTCTTCTCAGACCTAGAAATGACAATACAGAAATTCATATGGGAACATAAATGACCACGAATAACCAAAACAAAATAAACAAAATGAAAGGTATCTCACTTCCAGACTTCAAACTTTACTATAAAGCTACAATAATCAAAACAGCCTGGTATTGGTACAGGAACAGGCATACAGACCAATGGAACAGGATAAAGATTCCAGAAGCAAAACCTCAATTTCTAGACCCATTCATCTTTGACAAAGCTTCCACTAACAACCACTGGAGAGAGGAGAACCTATTCAGTAAATGGTGCTGGGAAAACTGGTTGATCACATACAGTAGGTTGAAACAGGACCCCTACATATCATCATACACAAAAATCAACTCTAAGTGGAACAAAGAGCTAAACATAGAACCTCAAACTATAAGAATCTTAGAAAATGCAGGAGACATTCTTACAGAAATCAGAGTAGGAAACCAATTCCTGATAAAATCCCAGATGTCCAAGCCATAAGAGATAAGATAGACAAGTGGGACCCCATCAAACTGAAAAGCTCTGCAAAGCAAAAGAAACCATCAAGAGAGTGGGAAGACAGCCTACAGACTGGGAAAAATATTTGTCAACAGTATATCTGACAAAGGCCTAACATTCAGGATCTACAAGGAACTCAAAAGTGCTGAAAAGAAAAAAAACAAACAACCCCATTATAAAATGGGCAAAAGATATGAACAGACA
>NW_007247902.1:531157-605975 GCF_000164805.1 Carlito syrichta | reverse complement strand
TGACCCCGCAATCCCCCTACTGGGAATATACCCTGAAGAACTCAAATCACGCTATAAAAAGATACCTGCACATGTATGTTTATCGCAGCATTGTTCACAATAGCAAGAACCCAGAAGCAACCATGCTGTCCATCAAAAGAGGACTGGATTTAAAAAATGTGGTACATTTACATGATGGAACACTATGCAACCATAAAAAAGAACAAAATCATGAATTTTGCAGCAACCTGAATGGAACTAGAGTCTATAATACTGAGTGATCTCTCACAGAAACAAAGATCTGAGTATCACATGTTCTCACTCATATAGTGGACCTTGAACATCCAATGTAATACTATAAGAAAATGACTGACAGTGGTGGGAAACTATGGGGGAGAGGGGAAAGGAGATGGGATTAATGGTAGTAAATATCTGTCTGGGGATGGAGAGACACCTCTTATCAACAAGGGTGCCTGAACAAAGCATATTTGTATACCTAACCCTTAACTGTACCCCACTATATCATAATAAAAAAATTGATAAAAAAAAATAAATAAATAATTAAAAAAAAATTTCCAGGAGCTTAAATGTAGTAAAATATTACATTTACAGAAGTAGGTACTTGACTTTTATTATTTAAGCTATAAGAATAACAAGTGTATCTAATTAGTTTAAAAAGGTTATTTGATTTTGAAATAAGGGTACCTGATTTTGAAATATGTGTTTTTATCTCAGTGCGGGTATAATATGAAATACTGAAAAGGCAAACTGTTCTTACTGTATTTCATAAACTAAAATTACTAAATAGAATATCAATGTTATAAAAAAAATAAATAAATAAAACAAGCAAATGCTGGTGAGGATGTGGAGAAAAGGAAACGTTTCTTCACTGTTGGTGGGAGTGCAAACTAGTTTAACCTCTATGGAAAACAGTATGATGATTTCTTTTTCTTTTTCTTTTTTTTTTTGAGTTGGAGTATCACTCTGTCGCCCAGACAGAAGTGCAGTGGCCGCTCCCGGTCACCACAGCCTCGACCTGCTGGGCTCCGGCGATCCTTCTGCCTCAGCCTTCCGAGTAGCCGGAATTACAGGCGTGCGCTACCACACCTGGCTGATTTTTTTGATTTATTGTAGAGATGAGGTCACGCTGCCCAGGCAGGTCTCGAACCCGCGGTCTCAGGCAATCCACTCACCTCAGCCTCCCAAAGGCGCGGGATTACAGGCTGAGCCACCAAGCCCAGCTAGTATGGTGATTTCTAAAAGAACTAGAAATTGATTCTCCATGTGACCCAGCAGCCTCCCAACTGGAAATATACCTGAAGGAACTCAAATCATTCTACAAAAAAGATACCTGCACAAACATTTTTATCTCAGCACTATTCACAATAGCAAAAAACATGGAACCAATTGTACTGACCATCGAAACTAGACCGGATTTTAAAAATGTGGTACATATACATGATGGGAATATTACACGACCATAAAGAAGGACAAACATGTAGACCTCACAGTAGTTTGGATGGATTTATAGTCTATAATATTCAGTGATCCATCGCAGTATCAAAGAACAGAGTCCCACATGTTCTTACTCATAAGCGGACCTTGAACATTACCATAATACTATAAGAAAGGAAGTGGCAGTAGCAGAATACTGCAGTGGATAGAGAGAGGGGGGAGACACGACGTCAATAAGGGTACATGATCTCAAACCAGGCAAAGTGTGAACCAAAAGGAGGCCCAAACTTTACCTAAACGGTGACCACTTCTATACCTATTCCTGAATTGTACTATACATCTTAAAAATAAAATATAAGAAAAAATAAAAAAAGAAAAGTGCTTACCAAAAATCTCTTCTAACATCATTTGATAGCCTAAAATTACCCGGAAACCGAAAGACAAGAAAGAAGAAATGAATGTCAGTCAGTACATGGCATTCTATTTTAGAACATGTAGTCCATAAATAACAAAGTTCTTGCTGAAGTGGGGCATAGCAAAGAAAGACCTTGAGAACAACATTTGCAGAAATGGCTATTTATTTTGATCATCAATGGTTCAGGCAGAGAGACCTGTATTAGAGACAAAAGTGGATTTCTTTTATTCCATTGGAATCACAATAAATAGATCTATTAGGTACCACAGAGTAACCTATCTCTCTGAAGTTCAAAGAGGGCAGATACAGACAATATATACTTTGATTTCTGAGAGGATGCATGTTTAGGTAGAGCTCTCTTCATCTAAGGAATTGTGAGATAAACAAAATCAAATTAAAATCATTGCATTTATGCCAAATAATTGCAAGAAATGGAGGTGGAGAATACCATAAGCATAATTTAGTTGCATGTGATAAAAACATAGCATAAACAATTAAAACTACACGAGGGAAGGTATTGGTTTATATGCCGAAATTGCAGGCGTGTATTTTTTCCATTCAGCAAGTATTTGCTTTTCCTTTTTATTTCAGGCCGATCCAGAGGCTAAAATAGACCTGTTCCCTGACATCGTGGATGTCGAGAGTGGTGCCAGGTCAAGCATAATCAGGTCTGTGCACATCTGTGTTGTTGTTGTTTTTTTTTTTTGCAAGGTCAGATTTTTATGGATGTTACTTAATCATAAAAGCCATGAACTACATGGGGTCCCAAGGAGGCAATTCTTCTTAGTATTATTCGTTTGGTAGTTAGAGCCATGAGCATATAGGCTCAGGCTGATTTACAAGTCAGTCAATATTGAAAACTGCACATAGTAATATACTTAATATAGAAATGTTATAGATTCACACTTTCATATCAAACAGAGTAACATTTAACATCAAGAAAAAAGGGGATAGAAAAAGGAGATAATAAATCAGTCCAAAGAGAGTGATGTGGACAAGAAGAGTGTCTTTGACTGATCTAGATGGTTGTCAAAAATTTGCAAGGAAGAGTCCTTGATTTGGGCAGAGCTTTAGCAGCACATACCGGATACTGACCATGAGTGACAGCAGGACATTGTCTAGTGAAATGACCATGTTGAACTGGCAAGGTCCTGCTCTCTTCATTGTCCTTCAGTGTTCTGGTAAGGACTGATAGCAAAGGATGCGTCTGGTTACCTTGTCTGGTTGGGCATATTCTCTATTGATTAGGTAAACATCTATCTGGTTTGCTTGCAATGATGCCTTTTGAAGTGTAAGATGGAATCTTTTTCTAAGATGGAGTTACTGTGTCACGGGTGGTCTATGTAGTGGACATTGTAATTTAGAAGAGAAGATAGATAACTTTTTATAGAGACACTCCCAGACATACATGTGTATAAGTACAAGCAGTGATTTGTAGTCAGGGCTACAGAACTATGAAAATCAAAGCTGTCGCTTACCTGTGAGAAGGCAACCTTCTCAAATGGATTTCTACCAGCTGATGGTGAGGAAAAGAATCACTGCTACCTCTTTGATAACAGTCTTATAGTAGTGGAGTCCAAAAGGGAAAATAAATCATTTTATAGTTCAATTTGAAAACAATCTCAGGAAAGAACTCTCATGGACAAGTATGAGGCCATATGTAAACAAGGTTTACTAAAAACTTAAAAATAGAGAATGAGATTTAACAGAGTAGAAAAATAAAAAAAATCTAAAAAATAAATATAAAATATATGACATATAAAAATATTTTAAATATATATATAATATATAAAAAATTTTTAAAAATTTTAAAAAGGCAACACAAAGAGCCAGTGAGCATATGGAAAAATGTGAACAAATAATCAGGATCATAAAAATAAAAATCATTTTCTGGTGTAATCAAGACAATCTGGTATTGGTATAAGAATAGTCATATTATTTTGTCTATAAGAATAAAGCAATGCAAGAGAATAAATTCCAGAAATAGATCCACACATATGTGATCAATCAACTTTTGACATCTATGCCAAGTTAATTCATTGAGAAAAGGACAACCTTTTCAACAAATGGTGCTGGAACAATCCACTGGCAAGTGGTCATCCACTGGCAAGAAAACATAACATAATTTTTACCTTATATCATATACAATAATTAGCTTAAAATGGACCAAAGAACAAAATATAAGAGCTAAAACTATAAAACTTTTCCAAAGAAGCATAGGAGATCTTTGTGATATTGAATTAGGCCAAGATTTTTTTAGACAAGACACAGAAAGCATGGGCCATAATAAAGCATTGTAAATATGCACTTCATCAAAATATTGTGTTATTTCCTCTGTTATTTTCTGTATGTTACTTCTGTTTTCTCCTGCAAGAATCCTCATCAAACATATGTTAACAATTTGTATAGATCTTCATCTCAGTATTTTTTTTACCTCCCTTTCCTTTTATTTGTCCTGTGTGATTTATTTGCCTATGTAATTTTCTTATATACCTCTTCAATTATATTTCTTAGAATATTAAATGCATGTATCTTAATGTCAGTTTCCATTTTAAAAATTTTGTGTATATAAATTTGTTCACGTTATTTTATATTTTTCTTCTGTCCTGCTGCTTTCTTCAAACATTTGTTGATTTTTCATTTGTTCTTATGTTTTGTAACAGAATTTATTCTGCTCTACAATGTGAGGCCAGAAACAGAATGCCTATAGAAATTTGGCAGCTTCCTACTGTGGCACAGGCAGCTTTGTGCCTTAACCTTAAATTATCATTTGCTGGGAGCTCAGCTGAGCTGAAGGAGAGAGATAAACCGCCAGATGTTGGAATAGCTGGCGGAAGCAACAGTGAGTCCAAAATGAAAGACCTAAGCATGAACCTTATTTTAGAATTAGTCACCAAATGATCTTGTTCACAGAGATAATTTCCTGTTTGTTTTCTTACTTTTTATAGTGGCTATGTCTTCATTAACCTGTTTTAAACATTTTAAACATGTCTATTTACTTTGAGTATTTGAATGTGCATGATCACATATCTGAAGAGTTTATAGATTGTGTCCACAAAGCACACTATTTATTGCAGTTATCTCTGTGAAGTGGGAAGAATAAGATGTAGTCACTCAATTGGTAGTTCACATACATCTACATAATTTGAATGCTTGTCAATTTTGATGTAACCATTTTGTAATTTGAAAAAGTAAAAAAGTAACCACCAGCAAGGTAAAATGTTGCTGATTTGCTGACTTCTCTTACTTATTTTTATTTTGCAGCAGAAAATAGGCCAGTGGTAACCTTGACAACAACATCTTTAGTGATCAAGTTTAGTAACATCAAATAAAAATTTTTAAAAATTGTAAGTCAGTTAAGTGTGATTCATTACAAAATATTTTTAGTATGGATTAAAACAACTTGCAAGAAAAGAGAGATTTCTAAACAAGCAAAATTTTAAGACACGTAATATGAAGACATCATTACTACACAGATCTTAGGCTTCTTTTTAAAGAGGTATAGTACTATATAAAGGAAATTTCTGGCAAGAAATTATATGTTAAATATTAAGCATCCTTAATATTTCATTGAAACAACTAACAACAATAATCAGTATAAAATTATTTTTGTGAAGTTTTAAGTGTGTATTTACATTATTTTTGACATATAACTCTTAAATATTTAATGGCAACTTAGAAATATTTGAAAAATTAATCTTACATTATCAATGCTCTTCATTCTGAATTGTCTGTTTCCATGAGTTTAATTATAAGCTATCTGAATTATGTGTTCCTCTAATTAAACATGCCACATAATTATTTGGAATAATTTTTGTATAAAGATGTACAGCACTATGTTTTCTGTTGTATTGTTAAATTACTAATATTTGGGCAGCACTTAGCAAGTCAGGAAATTGATTTGTTAGTTTGTAAGACTCATTAATACTTCTTGTGTAGATATTTTTTTCTCCTATAAGCAACCATCGTTTATGCAATTATTGTCAAAAAATTTAAATAGAGATCTAAAATCAATACAAGGTGAGTATTCATCTTAAATAAATGGAATAGTAGGCAAGAAATAAGCCAAATTAATATTTAAACATTTTCCATTTTTGGCAAAATATAAATATCTAATGAAGGTGTAGATGTAAAAAAGGACAGGCAGCACAGCTTTTTAAGCCTACAGCTGCTTTTCATTTCCTGTCCAATGTTCTTTATGAAAATCAGATGTTTATCAGCATCTCCTCAGGGACTACTTGGGAGGTGGTGGGTTTTGAGAGTTGACAAACTGGCTCGAACAAAAATAGCTCTCCATATATTCTTCTCAGTCAGTTTTCTAGGGGAATTACTGATAAAATATTCTACTACTAATTTTTTAAAATGAAAATAATGAAATGGGGAATCTTTTCCTATTGTCGCTTTTTTCTTTTCCTTTTAATACAATTATACTGTTTTATAGAATCTATTAATATTTTCAATGTGTAAAAAATAGTCAGAATTTTGTTGTATTTCCTTACAAGTTACATTGATTGAAAATGCCACTTTTTATGTTTTGCATTTATATATCATCTACTCTCTTCCATTGATTTGTTTATTAATCCACACACTGATAGCATATTGTATTGTTAACTGTAAGATTAAAATATGCACTAATATGTGGAAAGGCAAGGAACAACTAACTCTACATCAGTTAAAACTCAACCAGAGAGAAAGAACCAACAAATATATGTTAAGAGATGTATGCCAAGGTATTGGCTTATGTGATTGTGCAAGCTAGGTAAACAAGTCTGAAATACATAAAGCAAGCCATTAGGAAGGGCAGGCTGGCACTCTTGAGCTGTTGTTCTGGGGGAAAGTAACTTTTCTGGAAGCATCAGCTCTGTTTTAAAGACTGACAACTACTTGAGTCAGGCCCATCCAGATTATCCAAAATAGCTTATCTGGGATACTGTCCCTTATTTAAAGTCAGTTAACTATGGGCTTTCATCTCATCTACAGAATGTCTTTACCTCCATTAATGCTTGAATGAATGATTAGGGACTGCCGTTTAAGCAAGTTTTCATAAGGAAAGGTTATTACAACTGTTACTACTTTTCTTTTCCAACACTATTTACTAACCTCTCCCTTATTTCAAATAAATAGCATAGTGCCTGAGACCTACTAGCATAGGATATGATAAAATCAATAAAATAGTGTTTGTTACTGTTAAAAATTGCTATAGCTTTTGTATAAGAAATAGAAAATAGTCATTATGATATGCAAGATACCTTAAGAAAATAGAAATTTAAAGAATGTTGTTATAGTGAAAGCAAGTTAAAATTATTTTGTTACTAAATTAATGCTGAAAGTGTTTATAGGTATGTGTGTCAAATTGTCAGAGAAATAATTTCAATAGAATTGCCTATTCATTAACTCTCTTCTGGAAGTTTCTAATGTATTAACTATCTCTTGAGTACAAAACAGTATGACAAGATAAAACACTTTGTCCCTGAAGTGTACCAGTTAATTAGATATTAAGAATTTCTATAAGTTCTAATTTTTAATTGGAAAAAATAGCAGATTATTATCAGTCTTTCAAAATAAAGAAGCTCTGCTGAATATCAATGTATAAATTAATGCAACTGCAAAGATTTATATACGTACATACAAATATACACAGTCAGTCATCCCTTGGTATCCATTGTGAAGTGGTTCCAAGACTCCTTTGGATACCAAAATCCATGAATGCTCAAATTATTTATATAAAATGGTGTAGTATTTGCATGTGATCTTTGTACATCTTCCTATATATTTTAAATCATTTCTACATTTTTCCAATACCCAGTGCAATGTAATACTATGTAAATAGTTGTCATGCTATATTGTTTGGAAAATAACAAGAGAAAATCTGTATATGTTCAGTACAGATGCAACCACTCATTTTTAAAAAATATTTTTGATCATTTGTTGGTTAATTCCATGAATGTGGAACTCAAGAATACAGAAAGTTGACACTCTCTTCTCTCCATATATATGTACATATACATGTAAATAATTATATAATTAACCTACCAATATATACATGTACACACCATTGCTGTTTTGTCTTCAATTTTTATATTTCAAATCATAAAATTAATTTTTATGTGGATGTTCTATAAATGTTTAATGAATAAAATTAAAACTCTGGTATCTAAGTGTTAGAGCTACATTTGTCAGTCTGGTTTATTTGCTGTCCCAAATTAATGATATGGCCCACACCAAGAGTAATCAATTGACAATAGTAATCTATTGACAAGAGTACTCTATTGACAATAACAACTCTTAGACATGTTTTGCTTTGCTATGTTGTTAGAACTAGCCCAGTATTTTAGAAAACAACATAAGAAAGGTCATGATACCATCATCTTAATTTTTATTATCATATACACACTACATTTGTCATGTTTTATAATCAGTTTTCTCTATCAGCATTTAAGTTTCTGAACTCTTCTCTAAAGGGAAAGGATAATATCCATTGTTAATAATATTAATGATAAATTAACCACTACATATGCTTTTACTACCTCCCAAGCAATATTCTAAATGATTTTATGTGTTAAGTAACTCTATGAGATAAGTACTATTATTAGCTCAGCTTTCAGTTGAAAACAGTGATGAACAGCAAGTTTAAATAACTGTAAAAGGACACACAACTTGTAAGTGGAAAAACCTGAATTCAAGTACTGGCAGTCTATGTCCAGAGTTCATCCTCTTAAACACCAAGCTGAACTGGTTGCTCCTGAACACCAAATAGTATTTCTTTTCTTTCCTTTTCTTTTTTACAGTGTAGTGTGGAAATACATTTGGGTGTCAATGGATAGTTCCAATTTTTTCAGAATAAAATACAGTGGCCTAGAATAAAATTAAATAAATCAAAGTAAATTCTACGTAGAAGAGTATGTATTATCTTATTTCAATTGTGTAATTCCACTTATGTGAGTATTCAGAGTAGTGAAACTCACAGAAACAGGAAGAATGGTGGGTGTCAGGGACTGGGAGCAGGGAATGGAAGGAAATGAGAAGTTGTTCAAAGTGTATAGAATTTCAGTTTTTCAGAACAAAAAATTTCTGGAAATTGGTTCACAATAATATGAATATACTCAATACCACTGAACTGTACAGTTTAAAAGGTTAAAATGATAATTTTTATATGTGCATTTTACCAAAATTAAAAAAATATATTCAAGTCAGAAAACTGGAACTTCTATTACAGTCCTCAAATTATATTCTTTGTAGAAGAAGAAGAGAAGAGGAAGAAGAAGAAAGGAGAAAGTAAATGAGAACAATTCCCTTCTTTGCCTGAGACTTTCCAATGGCTTTCTATCTTAGGATTAAATAAAGTAGTCTTTTTTTTTTCTTTTTTTTTTTTTTGAGTTGGAGTCTCACTCTGTCACCCAGGCTGGATGGAATTCAGTGGCATGCTCATGGCCACAGCAGTCTCGACTTGCTGGGTTCAGGGAAACTTCAGCCTCAGCCTTCCAAGTAGCTGGAACTACAGGCATGCACCACCACATCTGGCTAATTTTTTCCTTGATTTATTGTAGAGATGAGGTCTCACCAAGTTGCCCACACTGGTCTCGAACCCGTGAGCTCAGACAATCCTCTCACCTCAGCCTCCCAAAGTGCTGGGATTATAGGCGTGAGCCACCATGCCTGGCCAAACACAGTAGTCTTGAACAATGGTTGAAAAAAGTCCTGTTCAGGGCTCTAGTTAAATCATTCTCAACTCATTCTGCTTCAATTGCATTGACTTTTGTGCTGTTTTGGCACATTTCAGGTACTTTTCTGGTTCAGGGCCTTGATACTTGTTTTCCTTTTGCCTACCCCAAAATTTATTCAAGAGCCCAACCAACTTGGGGAAAAAAGATCATAACAACAACAATATCAAAGTAGGAATCATAAGTGATAGATTCTAGCAGAAAGCCTACATATTAGTTTTCTATAAAATGAGAGGTTTTTACTTATTGTGTATTTACACTATCCTGGTTATACCTAGCTGCAAAGGAGATTAGGATATGTACTTCTTATTCTAAGCAAGCAGGTGCCAAACAAAAAGTTATAAAAATAAAGTAAAAAACAGATGTTGGGTGAAAGCTAGCATTCGATATCACTGACATATTATATTGAAGGTAATGGCTTGCTTTTTGTCCCAGTATGTCATTTCTACAAAAATTTTATCTAATGTGCTCAAATATCACACCCACTATATCTAAAATGGTATGTCCTATACAAAAATCTCATTCCAGTGAATGTTTGCTATCCATTGTATCTATTTATTAGATTTTTCATACTACAATATCCACAGTTTGGGAGATGATTTCCACACTTATTCTATAGGTTTATAAATTACCCATAAACATGGATATATATCTATAACCCCTCAAAAATGACTCCACTATTTGAGGAGAATATACATTTAATTTTGGAAATTGTACTTCTTTATCCAACTTTGCAAAATATCCTATAATATTTGCTCTCATATTTCTAAGCAAGAATGTTTCACCTAGCATATTTATTTTCACCTCAAAACTATAAAACAAAATGAATAATATTTGAATAATTTTTAGAGTCAAAGATGCTTTTAAGTATACTATGTTTGCCTAAATATTAGCAGGCCAGCAACAAAGACTTCTTTTAAACACACTGTATAAGAATCATATTTTTGGTTATGTATCATCTCAGCAATGATAGTTATGTTAGATCCATTCAACTAATAGCCCCTACTTAAAACTCTAAAACAGAAAACAATGAATTAGCTTCAAATGCATCCTGAAAGTTAAGATGTCATCTACAAAATTAGAAAACTATCATCTTAAGCTATAAATGTTAGCTGTTATAATCCAAAATCTTAAAAATTCGCTCTGCATGGAAATATTTCTCAGGAGTTTAATCTAGAAAAAACTCTCCATTCAGATACACAAAAAGAAACCCACCATTCTATTTTTACTCTGCAAAAATCATGAAATATATTAGAATTGCCACTTTAGCAAACAAAAGTAAAGTTTATAAAATTATAATGAACTTTAGTTATAAAAACTTCCTATTATGATACAAACTCTTATCCATTTGCACATGTACATGGGTTCATATGATATTTTCCTATGACATTTAATTCAGAAAATAAACCCACCTACAGAGACAAATACAAATACACAAATTGGCCTTTTTTGTCCTAATGCCCTTTCCTCCTAATTCTAGACCTTTAACAATCACGAAGAATTATGAGATCATTAGAACAAACATTTTTAATACCAATATTATATCTAGCAAATATCAAGATACTGCTTTACAAGGGAGTACCCCAAAAGACCTGGAATTATGTTTTGGAGGGTAGGCCCTTGTACAGGCTTATCCTGCTAGGTAAGTATTATAGGAACCCATTGGCATCAGTGTACCAGCTGGCATTGTTGTGAGAGGCTGTGTTAGGCTATAGTGATTTCTCTTCTCTCTCTTTTTTTTTTTTTCCGAGATTCTTTCAATGTGTTTGCTCATTTCATGATGGGTGATTTATGAGCGTACCTGCTCTCACTGCACTGTGTTCAGCAGTTTTTCATCAAAAACTGCATGACTCCCATGACCCACCCACCCTATTCACCCAGTCTCACCCCGAGCGTCTTTTTTTTTCTCCAGATGAAAAAAGCCCTCAAAGGGAAACCTTTCGTTGATGTACAAGAGGTGAAACAAAAAACAGCAAAAGCACTCAAAGGAATCCAAATTGGTGAGTTCAAAAACTGTTTTGAGCAGTGAAAAAGGCATCTCAATAGGTGTTTTTATTCAACAAAGAGTACATTGAGGATGACTGAAGTTTAAGCCTGTAAGAATGAATACAAAATTGTTTTTTATAAATAAATTTCAGTCTTTTGGGGGTCTCCCTTGTATATAAGCACATAGCAATTTTATATATAACTACACTCACACATACAAATACAGAATATCTTGCATGTATGTATACAAGAAGAAATGACAGAATTAAAAAGTGTTTCCCTCAATAGAAAAATAACCAATGAGCTATAGTGTTGTCATAGTACTATAAACTTCTGATAAAATGAACGTACTAGAGTTAAAATGAATGGACATACTTATACCATGCTTTATGTACATGGTATAATTCTACTTTTATTAAGTTCCAATTTTACATAATTTAGTAGTAATTTTAAGTTTTCCCACAAATAAGTCTCATGAACATTCCACTAAATGAAAAAAACGCATATTATAAAAATACAATATATCCATTCATATAAAGCACAAAAACAAGCAAATACATAAACAATAGATATATTGCTGTATAACAAGCCACTCTAAAACTCAATGGAATTTATTCACTGAAAACAACAATTTACCCTACATAACTATTCTAATCCTTCACAACGAATATATGGCAGACCTGGATACATATGGAATTTTCACTGTAACTTTAAAGTTGCATTTTTAAAGCTAGATCAATATTTGAAATTCATTTTTATCATATTATTTTTATATTTAAGATGTACTTAAATTAATCTAGACAGAAAAGGAATAAAATCTGTCTAAATATTAGTTGTCAGTTAAGGTTCAAGTTGGCAAAATATATGACTCACAAATATTAGCATTTCAATAAGGATTACATGGAGATCAAACATTAACAAAGTAAATTAAATAAAATCATAGTAGTAAAATGACAGGTTATAAAGTTTTTAAATTTTTTATTTGCAAATTAGATGAATGTGAAATAATAACTTTTTGTTTAAATTTATACTTCTTTACAAATTGCTGATGCAGTTGAACATTTTTATTGGATTTTTGTTAATCATCTATTAATATATTTTCCCTGTATTTCCAGTTGGGTTTTCCTGTCTTTTCTTCTTTGATGTGAGAAACCTTTTTAAATATTTTTGGTATGAATGCTTTATCAGTTTTGTGGATTATAGATCATTTGTCTTAGTCAGTGTCTCTTCTTTTAACTTTGCAATGTTCTTGGTTGTTAATATTTTAGGTTTCTCATTTTGGTACATTTCATTTTTGGTGCATATATACATATATGTATATCTTTGCCACAATAATAAAATTATTTTGACTATTATAGTTTGACAGAAAGTATTTATATATTAGAAAAAATATGTTAAGCTCTTTTTTTTAAAAATTCTTTGCTGCTTTTGGTCAATCTTCCATATTAATTTTAAGAGCAGTTTTTCAAACCTTATTAAAAAGCTTGACATTTTGATTGTAATCGCACTAAATTTATAAACTAATTCAAAACATTTTTGACATCTCCGTGATAATAAATCTTTTCTTCTATGTACATGGTATAATTCTCTATTTATTAAGTTCCAAATTTTATATACTTTAATAGAATTTTAAGTTTTCCCACAAATAAACTACTCTTCTCTGGTTTGCTATTTTCCCGAGGAGCTTAATGCATTGCTTTTGATTGTGATCAGAAAATTTCTATCATATATGTTAGTTGATTAATACTGATATATAGGAATGCAATTACTTGTATATTGACCTTGAATTCAGTGATGTTGGCGAATTCTTTTATAATGTCCAACATCTATCTATTCACAAGCACTGTTATATATTCAATGTTTCTTTAATGCAGCAGTTATGTATATTTTTCACAAATGTATAGTATTTTTTATTTTTCTTATTATATTTTCTAGCCTCCAAAAAATGTTAAATCATAATAGACCTAAGTAATAGTTTTGTTTGTTTTTATGTTCTTAATTTAGTGGGAATTTTAATGAAGTTTTACATTAAGAATAGTGTTTACTGTTTATTTTTGAAAGCTATCTTTATCACAGTTAGCATGTTACCTTCACAATCTGGAAGCTTTTTTTCTTCTTCTCTTTCTACTTAAAGGAGATGAGGAACAGTGTTTTTTAAACATATACTATTGAATGACTGTTCAAGTGGATATATAAATTAAGATAAGAAGTATAATCAGGCGGTAATATGAAGATAAAATTATTTTTTCTATTTTTGGGTTTTTATTATTTTATTGAAAGTTTACTGACAATGTAACCATAATGCCTTTATGAGTAATCTGGTCTCAACATTTCTAAAGCTTTTCTCTTTAACTCTGGTTTTCTATAATCTTGATTAAGTTTTGTGTATATTTAATTTTTTAAAATTTACATATAGCAAATTTCACTTTTTCTGTTGTAGAGTTCTATGCATTTGACAGTACACAGAGTTGTGTATCCAGTAACACAAACATAATTCCATTATCTAAACATTGCTCCTGTGTTTCTCTTTCTTAGTCAAACTTTGACCTCATTTTCAACCCCAATGATCTGTTCTTCATTCATATACTAATATTTTTCCTAAAATGGCATATAAATAGAATTGTCCAATATGTAAGCTATTGGTCTAGTTTCTTTTACTTCACAATATGTATTTGAGATTCATTCATGTTTTTATATTTGTTAACTGCTTATCAATTGTAATTGCAAGGTAAGTGTTCCATTGTATGAATGTGTCACAGGTTGCTCACCTGCTCATAGTTAAAAGACATTTTAAATCTCATCATTTTAGAAGGATTATATATTAAGCTACCACACAGCTATATGTGTGAACATGTTTTCATTTCTATAAGGTAAATGCCCAGAACTACAACTGCTGCATTGTATGGTTTTTGTGTTAAAATTTATAAGAGGCTACCAAACTGTTTTCCAAAATGACTGTACCATGTTGTACACACATTAGCAATAGATGACAGCTCCAGTTGCTCCACGTCTTTGGCAACACTTGCTATTGTTAGATTTTTTAATTATGCCTGTTTTAATAGGGATTCAATGCATATATTTATGGTTTTAATTTGCATTTCCCTAGTGACTAGTGATGTCAAACATCTTTTCATGAGATTATTAGTTATCCATATATCTTCTTTGAAGTGCCTGTTTAAATAAATTGACCTTTACTTTTTCTCACTAGATTGTTTTCATATGGTTGAGTTGTCAAAGTTCTTTGTATTATTTTCATATAAGCCCTTTTTCACATACATGACTTGCAACTATTTTCTTTCTATCTATATCTTATTTTTTGATGTCTTCACAGTGTCTTCATAGAAGTTTTAATGCTGATAAATGATAATTTATTATATTGTAATTAATAGTGCTTTTGATACTATGTCTAAAAACTTCATCTAAGCTAACAAAGATTTCCCCCTTTTCTGATCTAACACAAATTTTAGAGTTTTAAGATTTATATTTAGGACATTTTAGTTATCTTTACCATAAAGTATGAGCTATGAGGCATGTATGAACATTTTAGTTATCTTTACCATAAAGTATAAACTATGAGGCAAGGTCTTTTTTTTTTATATGGTTGCTAAGTTGCTCCAGCTCCTTTTGTTGAAGTGACTGTATTTTCTTCACTGAATTATCATTTTAACTTTGTTATATATCAGTTCATAATAATCATGTGTTTTTTTTCTAGATTCCCTATTCTGTTTCATATATCTATGCCTATGTTTTGTCTTTTCCAATACAATACCTTCTTGATGACTTTAGCTTTATAGTAAATTATATGATCATATACTAAGCCCTAAATTTGAATTTTGTAACTACTCCAACTTTCTTCTTTTTGATATTTTTTTACTCATTTAAATTTCTTTGCCTTTTCATATAAAATCTAACATCAGCTTGTATATATTTGTACACTGTTCCTCTTTATGTAAGTTTTTTTAACTACTTGCTGGATTTTCTCCTTTTCATTGGTTTTCAGCAATGGCATTCTATTGTACCTTGTTTTATTATTTTGTTTGTTTGTCTTTTTATCCCACTTGTGTTCATAGAACTTCTTGAATCTGTGAGTTCATATTTTGTATATAATTTGAAAGAATTACAACCATTAATTTTTCAAGTAAGCTTTCTATTTTCCTATTTTTTCTCCTTGTTTAAGACTCTATATGTATGCATGTTATACTGTTCAATATTGTATCATGGAAGATTGAGACTGTTCATTTTTTTCTTCATTATCTTTCTAACATGGTGTTTTATTTTTATTTTCATATCTTCATGTTCACCAGATTTCTCTCTTACTATGCTTAATATGCTATTTCATTTTCATTGAATTTTTTGTTATATTTAATTTGATAGAGTCTATTTACTTTTTTCCTTTATGTACTTAAATATATTTATAATACTAGTTTTAACATCTTTGTTTGCTAATCCTATTATCTCTATCATTTTCTAGACTACTTTTAATTTATTAGTTTCCTGACATTGTTAGATTTTTTTCATTCCTAGTATGTCTAGTAATTTGTTTATTGGATATTACACATCACATGTTTATATTTGCATTATTCTTGTAAGAACTTTATTTTCCTCTTTTAAAGAGAATTGGTCCTTGTTTCACTAATCAGTTGAATTACTTCCATTTGTTTTCTTGTGAGGCTGTTTAAAAAAGTATTCATTGATGTGATTCTCAAATAGCCTTTATTCTAGAGATAGTTTTAGATACTTACAAGTTGTAAACCTTGCGGGGTTTTTACTGTCTGCCCAGAATGAATATTGAGACCTCTCCTTTCTCAATGATGAAATTAAAAACAAATTCTAATGCTGTTTAAGTTTTGGGAACTGTTCAGCTCACATCTCCTGGGTCATTTGTTTGCCTAATCTGCTGGAATTTCATTCAATGCATACACATCTCAATAGCTATCAAAGATGTAGCAGGACCCTGTATAGATTTTATTCTGTATAGCTTTTTTCACTCTGGAACTCAGCCCTGCAATTTTCACCAACTGCAGGCTATCTGTATATCAGCATGTTCATTCTCACTTCTGTGAGTCTACCATATGCCAGTTGTTATCGATTTTCCTACACTGTAGTACTAAATGTAACTTCAGGAAAATCTAGGACTATTTTAGGGATCATCTAATTTGTTTCTACTCTCTCAATGACCACAGCCTTGTGCTACCCATTGTCTAGTGTCTGAAAATATTTGTTTTATATTTTTGTCCATATTTTTCTAGTTATCTAAAGAATTAGAGTAAATTCATCTCTGTTGAACCAGCATAGTCAAAATTATTCTGAAATTGTGTTTCTTTTCAAAAGAAAACAAATTTCCAAAAATATTATGTATTCTGGAGTTCATTTTGGGTTATGCTTTCAAACTTGGGATATAAATTTGTTCATGTCTACATATTGAGCACTTCAATAGCAATATTTGAAAAATAAGATTTTAAAGAATTTGTTTTAAAATTTCTAATTGCTCTGGTATTTAATTTGGCTTTAGAATGTGTATAGATTTTGGTAGATAGAAATTAGTTCTCTAAGCTTTTGAAAGCAGTGTAATAATATAGCAGTCAACCGAGGTTGAGTTATTGTTGATGTGATTGGAGCCTGGTTCTTTCACTTATTGTTACTTTGTTTGTGTTGCTATAACCAAATACCTGATATTGGATAATTTATAAAGAAAAGTTGGCCATTGCCTTGCTAAGCTATGGGTGGCCGTGTGCTCTTGGAGATATGGACAGGCCATGTTTCCTGGCTTTAGCTCCCCCCCACCTTAGGGAGGTGAATCTCTGTCTCTCCCTCTCTAATTTACTCTCTAAATAAACTATATTTTCTTATCTTAAAAAAAAGAAAAGAAAAGTTTGCTTCATCACAATTCTAGAAGCTGGGAAATCTAAGATTAAAGTGTTGGCAGGTTCAATTTACTGATGAGAAAAACCAGTCTCTGCTTACAGGATGGCACCTTGAATGTTATACCTTTGAAAGGGAGGAAAGCTGTGTCTTTACATGGCAGTAGGTGCAAGAGCAAAAAGGAACAAACTCCCTTTGTCAACTCCTTTTATTAGGGCACAAAATTTCATCCATGAAGCCTCTATGTTCATTATCCAATCATCTCCCGGAGGCCACAACTCCCAATGTTGTTATTTGGGGATTAAATTTTAACATAAATTATGGAAAGTACAAAATTATACAAAACATATCATTTACAAATTGTAGAAAATTATACAAATTACTTAAACTCTCTATGAGTCAACTCTAAAATGAGGATGTTAAAAGTACTTACTTCATGGTGTTTGAATTTTTCAATCAGCAGTCAAAGATCAATTACTTATAGAGAAAAGGCAATTAGTATTTTATATATATAAACAAATTTATCAACAGCTGCATTGAAAGCTAGAGCAAAGTATAGTACATGTTCAAGAAAAAAATTAAATTAGAAAACCAGCAAGAAGTAGTGCTTGAAGAAGAATGTGGTGACTTTGTCAAATATTTGTTTTCAGTTAGAATTGATCATTGCATTTAACAAAGTAGAGACATGAGTTACACTCTTTGATCTTTGAGATTCAGGAGTAAAACATCTTCAAAGAGTAGGGTAAAATGGTAGGTGGCTGGGTTTTGTAGTCTGGTGACATGAAATACAATGATCTTGGTATTTATTTATTTATTGGTAAGTAATTTTGATAGCGTGATTTGAAAAAAGTATTGACTTTTTCCAAATAAAGTTAGAAAAGTGATATTGGAAGTTAACACATGAAATGGCTTTCATAGTTTTTTGCTCTCAGAAATGAAGAAATGTGAGTGCTTAGCCATAGTGGAAAGTGAAGAGAGGATTTGCGTGTGTGTATATGTGTTTTCTCTATGAGACAAATAATAGAATATCTATATATTAACAGTATTGATTTAGTAAAGAGAGAAAAATTTTGGGTATAGGATATTCAGGAAAAATATCCTGGAGAAATAGCCTTGATGTAGTTGTGTAAAGCTATTGGTACTAGACTAGAAATATTCTTCTTTTTGCTTCATATTTATCAATGAAATAGGAAGAAAGGTCATTGACAGTGATTGGGGATAGGGAAGAGGAAATGGGGTTTAATGAGAAAAAAGGTTACAAAAAAGTGATCTGTTGGAGTGAAAAAAAAATGAATGCCCCCCAAAATACAGTAGGCTCATAAGGCAGCCTTGAAGGTTTTATGTGAGGTTACTTATCATTAATTGAAAGTAAGATTAAGTAGCACTGTGGAATGTTTTCTCCAGTCCTATTCTACTAGATGGAATAAGCTACAGATATTTATCTGTGTGCAGTATATAAAGAGATGGTATAATGAGAGATGCATTTTTGCCAATTTAGTGCAAAAGTGGCTAAAGTAGGTTGAGGGTGCATAAAAGTGAGTAATTATCAAGACTGACTTTGTAGTGTTAGCTAAGAAAGAAGACAAGAGCAGAAATTAGATATGTGAAAAGCAGTGAAAACACAGTGAGATCAATGTATTGAAGAGAATTGTGAGGTTACTCCAGTCTTTCAAATGGGCTGAGCACTATGAATGTGTTACATATGTTTGTAATGATAAAGTCAAAGGTATAACCATGGGAGGGAAAGGCTGAGGTAACATGGAGGACTTCATCACTGGAAAAGACATGAGACTGAGTTACCAGAGAATTAGAAAGGATCAGCAAGGAAGGTACTCAAATCTTTTTATGAACTATGACAACAGTTGTGCTGGACAGAGTGATTGTGATCCAAGAGTTACACATCTTCAGGGAGTAAGATAGGTTGGTGGGAGTTTGGGTGTGTAGTCTGTTGACATGAGATACAAAGATTAGTGTTTTATAGAGCTGAAACAGACAGTGGGCAGAAAGAAGCAATCTGAACCAAAGAGGACATCAACCTCACCTCCAGAGCTCACCCCTGGAGTGTGAGGTATAGAAAGGTTTATGAATGAAAATATCCACCACTTGAGATTAATACAAAAACCAAATACTCATTAAAACACAAACACACACACATGCACAAACAAGTAAGACCATGTTCCTGGGCACCAACAAATTTCAGCAAATTTAAATTACACAGGCCACAAGCTATGTTCTCTGACTACAGTGTAATGAAATTAGAAAACCAACCAACAAACAAGCAAACAAACAAACAAAAGAACTCTATAATGTAAATTATCTTCTATTTCCTCATTTACTGAGAAACTAGAAATAATTAAATTTGTGGTTTAGAAAAAAATACTATTACAACTGGGCAATATTCGTAACTGAACTAAGTGAAATCATCATATATAAAAGCAAGTGATATAGAAGGATTTATACTCAGAAGAAAATTTATACTCATGAATACATGGGTTAAAAAATTAGAATGAATAAGTAAAACTGCATTCTAAAAACATAAGTGCCCTGTTAAGCACTTTGAAATTCTTACAGAAAATATCGTAATATAGATAATTCAACCCATTTTATTAAAAACCCTGAGGCTCAGAGCAGTTTAGCAATCCAGTCACAAAGCTACCTAGAAGCAAAGTCTGATTTTCTATCTATTTTATAATCTGCCACTCATCCTGCTGGGCAATATATTGCCTTTATGTGCTGATATAACTTATAATACAGTCATGCATTGCTTAACAAGGAGAAACATTCTGAGGAATGCATTATTAGGTGATTTCCTCATGGTGCAAACATCCTAGAGTGTGCTTACACAAACCTTAATGGTACAGACTACTACACACCTAGCCTATATGGTATAGCTTAATGCCTCTAGGCTACAAACTTGTACAGCATGCTACTGTACCAAATACTATAGGCAATTGTAACACAATGAATGTTTGCATATCTAAACATATAAAAGGTATAGTAAAAAATAATATATTACAATCTTATGAGACTCCTGTTATATATGTGATCCATGATTACCAAAATGTTATGTAGCACATAACGAAGCACTTTCTACAAAATTATAGTCTTTTTTCTCTCTGAGAATAACTTGTTTTCCACCCTAAGATCCAGCCAGAGGATGGTTCTCTTTCCCAGTATTTACACTTGTATTCTAATGACTTATAAGTGTTTATATGCTTAAATCTGACGTTGTCCTCCTGTCCCCTCCCAACCAAAGCTCTTCTTTATGATAGGAAATGGATTACTCCAATATAACTGGATAACTTTGGCTTGCTTAACATTAAAAGACTATATAATGTCTGCAAGTTCCTTAAAGAAAAATCACAGAACTTTCTTTGTTTCTTAACATTTTGAGATATTATATGAAAGTTCACATTTCTGAGTCTCCTGTTGACTAGAATAATGCAAAATCTAAAATAATTTGCCACTTTCTTATCAAAAGTGTTTTGTTGCTGTTTCCCTGGTGGCCTTATTCCCTGCAGAATACTTTGAACTTCATAATGCATTTTGTTGTTTTTAGAAAAACAGTATTTTCATGATTTGAAATCATTACTTAGTAAGGAAGAACTTAATGCTTATTCCATTAAATGATAAAAGTGCATTTGACTTAGAAAGCTTAATTATCTTTTTAAAAAAACCTTTCCTTTCTTTATAAAACACATTGTAATTAGAAAAATATGTTTTTCCCAGCCACCTTATTTCTCTCTCTTACTGTAGTTGAGTCAATGAATAAGAAGTGAAAGCAAAATAACACCACTACCACCACCACCAACAACAACAACAATGAAATCATTCAAATAAACAAAGAAAAAAGACAAGTTTAAATTTGTTCTTCAGAATTTTAGGGGATTCAAAATAGGATTGTTCTCTTTCTGACTGTATCTATTTGGTGCTAGCATTCAAGCAATATCAAGTAAAACAGTGCATTCACATTATTACATTTCTATCTAGGAAGCAAATATACTTGAATTTCTTTGTGGAAAAGAATCAGGGTTTAGAACTACAGATATTGTAGTAAAATAATTAAATCAAAATCAGTAAAGATTAAGAATTATGTAATTACTCAAATATACCTAAAAATAAAACTTAGAAACCTAAATCATGATATTTCAAAATTTCTCAGCTTTCCAGGTATTTTAGACTAAGTAAATTCCCTTGTTGTGCCTATCTTAGAAAATGTATTACTTCATTTGTTTTCTCTTTGTGTTCAAGTATTTTTTTTCTTTTGTTGATCATTTATAAAAGCTTCCACAAGGGATAAGAAATTATAACTTGCCATTAAAAATAAATATCAATAGTTATTGGGTGACTTTTTACTTTTGTGCATTTTTGTATTTGTTTTGAAATGAGTTGTTTGCACATAGTGGCTTTTCAGCAGAAATATCAGACATGAACATAACTTTATTTACTTATGTATTCTGATTAGTTCAAGAAAGACACAGCTTCATGAAAGATATATTCCTATACCCAGAGGAACATAAATTGTTCTAACAAAAAGACAGCTGCACACACGTTTATGGTTACACTATTCACAATGACAAAACCACAGCACCAACCCTGCTGCCCCTTGAAAGTGGACTGGATAGAGAAAATGTGGTACATGCACACTATGCAGTATTATGTAGCAATAAAGAAGAACAAAATCATGGATTTTGCAGCAAATTGGATGGAGGTGGACACCATAATACGTTGCGATCTATCACAGAAACAAATAATTAAATATCGCATGTTCTCAATCATTCGTGGGATTTGAATAATAATCACTTTAACATAAGAGAGGGATCAGCAGTAACTGGACACTGCCCTGGGGGCGGAGGTTGGGAGAAGACATGTAACAACACAAAGGGTCCCTGATCCTAAACCAGGGAGCAGTGAGGACCAGTTGGAGATCTAACCTTCATCTGCGTGCAGCCTATTAGTGTAGCTAATCCTAACTTGTACTCTACATCTCTATAATAAAATTAAGTTTTTAAAGAAAGAGAGTTATATTTCTTCATCTGAAAAGTTATGTGTTCTTAGTGGGTAAAGTCATTGAGGAAAGCAAATGGTAGATTAGAAGAAGGCTAATGAAGAAATAAAGCAAAGGCAGCCGGATGTTCTTCAGAGCTCTTTGATCAAAATAATCTCACTCAATTTAACAGATAACATTTGAAAAACTTTTTTTGCAGGTGGGTTAAAATCAGAATATGTTTTCCTTCTTACTTGGTTAAATAGGTAAAATCTGAGAAATTTCTATTGGCGACCCACTTTCTGGTTGCATATTGGAGTGCATCCCTTATCTTCTGACAGTAACACTATCAAGGTCTCCATATAACTGGGAGTATCTTCCTATTTTATGTGAGGAAATTTTCTGTCATTTCCTCTTCCTTAAAAGTGTTTCTTTGTTTTTATGAATCATTTCTTGTCAACATGGTTTCAATATGTCACCAATTACTCTGCACAACAATTCAAATAAATCATTATCACCTCCTTGTTCTTAATTAAATGAAAATAGTCACAAATTGTTGAGCATTTGTCTATTTTTCATATTCCATTCTCTTTTTGTCCATAGCTTTTTGAGCTATCAGTAGATCTGTCTGTAACTGCCTCTTCCTTCCTCCTTCTTTATTTGCTGCTTCTAATCTATTGTTGATTTAGAAATCAGAATGTCAAGATAAAAAATAAATTATTTGAGTGATGAGTTAATGAATTCTCCTGTACATACATTGCCTTGAATTTAGCATAAAGCAGTACTGTATTTCCCCAGGAGTGTCATGTTGAAACTTGTGTCATTGAATGTCAAAAGCTGCTTTATAAAAGAGGATTCAAAAGTCAACTACATCTTATAAATTAATGGATGAAAAATGAATTAAAGATATTCCTTTATGAAACAATGAATCAGGGCCTGGAATATCAGAGATCATAGTGATTATGGAAGAGGTGAAGATTTCACGTGCATTTCTATACATATTTGATCACATGCTGTTGTGTTGTTTTATTCAGGACCAGTATTCTAAGGATATCAGTTTTAGAAGTTTTGGTGTATAAACATTATGATATTCACTTTAGTTATTTAGAACAGGAGTCCACAACCCCAAGGCTAACCTGTGCTGGTCCTGGGCCTGTTAGGAGTCAGGCAGAACAGCAGGAGGAGAGCAGTGGGCAAGTGGAGCTCAGGCTTCTGTCAGATCAGTGGGGTACTGGATTTTCATAGGAGCTTGGATCCTTATTGTGAACTGTGCATGTGAGGGATCTAGGTTGCGTGCTCCTTAGGAAATCTAATGCCTGATGACCTGAGGTGGAGCTGAAGTGGTGGTTCTACCTCTTGGGAGTGGCTGCAAAACAGTGAGGTTTGACTGTACATCCCCTCCCTTTCCTTCCCCCCTCCAATCTGGTCCCTGATGTCAAAAAAGATGAGGATCGCTAGTTTAGAAGTATTTTGTGCATATTATCTATGGTGCTTTTAAAATTTTTAAAAAAATTTTATGCTTATTTTTAAAAAATTTATGCTTATGTTTAAACAAGTAATATATTAATAGATAACACTACAAATTATGAAAGACTACAAACTTAACAATATCTCTTTTCTCTTATAAACTCCTTTCCCCAGTTTCCCTCCCTAAAGTCAACACTTAATGTACTTTTCTTGATCATGATAGAGATATACAGAATACAACCTTTACACAGCATACTGTCCTGTGGGTTACTTTTTTAATTAGCAAAATGACTTGAAGATTATTCTATATGAGTTCACAGAGTGACTTTACTTTCTTAGATATGTGTGTGATACAAAATAAATATGTTCCACATTTTGTCCAACCAGTCCCCATTGATGGCTTGTTTCAAATCTTTTTCTATTGTAAAAAATGTGGCCAAAGATATGCATATCTATAAATGCAAATATGCCTGATTATTGATTTTGTTCCAGGAAGATGGATGGGTGTGAATTAGATGAATAAAAAATTTAAGGTAAGCCGGGTTTGGTGGCTCAGTCTGTAATCCCGCGCTTTGGGAGGCTGAGGTGAATGGACTGTCTGAGCCCGTGGGATCGAGAACCACCTGGGCAAGTTGGCAAGACCTCATCTCTACAATAAATCAAAAAAATTAGCCAGGTGTGGTAGCGCATGCCTGTAGTTCCAGCTACTTGTAAGGCTGAGGCGGAAGGATCGCTGGAGCCCAGCAGGTCAAGGCTGCGGTGGCCAGGAGCAGCCACTGCACTCCAGTCTGGGTGACAGAGTGAGACTCCAAGTCAAAAAAAAAAAAATTAAGACAATGTAAATTTTTTAACTTTTGGGTGAGTATGTATGTGCTTGAGGTGTGTGTGTGTGTGTGTGTGTGTGTGTGTGTGTGTGTGTGTGTCATATATATATATATATATACACACATATGTATAATAAAAATAGGGTATGTATGTATATAGAGAGAAAGGTAGAGAGAGAAAAATACCTACTTTAAGATTAATTAAGATAATAAATTTGGCATTTTAAAAATATTTTATAACAGTAAAATATAAACATTTAGATTAAAAAACAGCAATCAATATGGAACTCGCCTGAATTCTAGTTTGGCAGGCTTTTACTGCATAATAATTGGACAACATTTCAGCACTGGCTTATAGTTCTTATCTCACCATCTACATTGCATGGATTATGGTAAAGTTTCTGAAAGTCAGTTTACTTGTTTGTAATACAGAAAATTATTGAAAACTTCCCAAGAATTATTAAGAAAAACAAATGAAGTAAGATCAGTGAAAACATTTCTAGAGCAGTGTTTTTTTATGTGCAGTCTCAGAACACTTATGTTGGAAAAATCTTAAACTAGTTACCAAAAATATTTCAATCAGAATTTTTTTAAAGGTAGCTTTTCTTAAATGACTTTCCCTTCATCCTGCTTTTTTGAAAATATTGTATTGTTACAGACTGTTTTCTTTTTGTCCTAAATATGAGATGCTGGAATTCCAGGTAGCTTATTTTATTAAAGGCACCCCCACTGTATATTTGAAAGACATTTAATATTGAGGTGGGATTGAGGGAGTTTCTAATAGCAGTGCTTTGTGATTTTGTTCAATCTATTGTTCTTACATAAGTACAATGTTCCATCCATCATTCGAAGTTCTCTCTAGGCTTTACTTCTGTAATGGAAAATAGGCATATGGTATTACGGTTCTAGGATTACTGCTTATAGCCTTCTTTGGCATATCATGCAACATTCCACAAAGGAAAAAAAACTGCATTAAGCCCGTATACACCGTGATTTCTTTTAGAGGATAAATGTAAAGTTCATGGTTACCATCTCAAGGAAAATAGCTCTCTTTCCCTAGAATCATTCCATCTTTATCACCATGTGATTTTACTTATTAGCAAAAACTAAATCTTAGGTGGAGGCCCTTACTTAACAAACTGAAAACCCTCTATTTATTACCCAACAAAATACTGACTCAGTTTCTGACCAATGTGACAACAATAACTAAAAACATGGTGCTGAAAACAGACCGCTTGGATCTGAATTCCACTGTTTGGACTATGTGCTCTGCAATCTGCTCTGCAATCTTGAACACTGCAATTCATTTTGTAGGTGAGAAAAATAATTTTATCCCTATCCTTCATAATTCTGACTGTGACTCCCTGTAACAAAAGACAATTTAACAAGAGAAAAACAAACAGAATATTAATAACAAGTACACTCCTGTACTAGATCTGACCATTAAGTTCACAAACTCATCCTAGAAAAAGAGCTACACACCTCATTGCTGAATGTCACTATAGTCACCTTTAAAGTACTCCCTTTGGGAAGCTATGCACTGATACCAGTGCCTAGTCCACCTGTCACAGCAATTTTGGAACTCTTTTTCTGGAATGGCCATCAGAACTGTCATCATATTACCCTTGGTGTCCTAAATGTCATAAAAATGTCTTCTTTTCCATATTTCCTTCATCTTCAGGTAAATAAAAAAGTCACTGGGGGCCAGATCAGGTGAGTAGTCAGGGTGTTCTCACATAGTTATTTGTTTACTGGTTAAAAATTCCCTCACAGACAGTGCTGTGTGAATTGGTGCCTTGTTGTGATGCGAGAGCTCCTTCACAGATGTGGAACCCATGGATACAGAGAGCTGACTGTATTCTAAAGAAAACAAAGAAAATGTGGGGGTGAAGCTCAGTTAGGATAAGACGGCCAATCAAAGCAAGATTTGTTATGGAGATTTAAGTAGGTTTCTTCTCCATTGATAAGAGTCTCTAGTGCGTTAGTCATCCTTTTCTTCCTTGTACAGAGAGGGAGACACTGTAACAAATAAAGACTGATTTCATACACATAATTTTCTCCTACAAAAAGGCAACTTTTCAGAGCTTTAGTGTCTCCAGTTTCTTAAAACAATCAGCTCAAATAATCCTTATGCTAAAAGGGTTCCTATAGTCCTAATTTGGGATGTGTCCTGAGCCCTATCAATTTTTGGAGGGGTGGGGCAAAGGGTTTGTTTCCTCATTTGTAAATAAGTATATTTAAAGATAAACTTAGACAAATTAAATCTAACAGAGTTTAATTGAGCAATGAATGCATGATTCATGATTTGAGAATCTGGGAGCCCTCAGAATCACAGCAAATTCAAAGATACTCCAGCACTGCCCTGTGGATGGAAGAAAGGTATGGACAGAAAAGGGAAAGTGATGCACTGAAAATCGTAGTGAGTTACAGAAAAGGCAAGATTGCTATAGTTTGGTGTTTGCCTTATTTGAACACAGGTTGAGCAGTTGGCTGCCTGTGAGTAGCTGCCTGTCTATCAGCTAACAGACTGAGTCTCAGCTATTATTATACAAGCATACTGCCAAAATAGCTTTTCAATTTGGTTACCTACTAAGTTAGGTTGTGGTTCCTATATAAGGATGCAAGTTAGCCAGTACGGAGGCTTTGTCAAGCCAGATTTAGTTGGATTTAGCAGTGTAAGAATTACAGGTATCACTAAAACAATTTTGAAAATCAAATGAATTTGTGCAGAAAGTACCCAAAAAGTTGCCCTGGCACATAGCTACTTGTACAGACACACACATACACAATCAGTTGCCATGAGAATTAAATTGATAATAAAATGTGTTGACATAGCCGGGCTCAGTGGCTCAGCCTGTAATCCTGCGCCTTTGGGAGGTTGAGGTAAGTGGATTGCCTGAGCCCGCGGGTTCGAGACCCGCCTGGGCAGCGAGACCTCATCTCTACAATAAATCAAAAAATCAGCCGGGCGTGGTAGCGCATGCCTGTAATTCCAGCTACTCGGAAGGCTGAGGCGGAAGGATCGCCGGAGTCCAGCGGGTCAAGGCTGCGGTGGCCGGGAGCGGCCACTGCACTCCAGTCTGGGCGACAGAGTGAGACTCTAACTCATAGAAAAAAAAAAAATGTGTTGACATGAAATAGACATGACATGAAAAATCAGGGCTTAATATTACCAGTGGAGGCACAGCAACTACTTGTGTGTTGAAACAAAGATGACAAAAAATAAATCCTGAGGGATATGAAAATATGTACACAGATATTTTAGCAAGAAATGATGAAAATTAAGTTAGAAAATTTAAATATGTCAAAATATAATTAGGGAAAAAAGAAATGTTGATCTTGAAAATAAGTTTATTTGGTAGCTTGCCAAGACATCTGGTGAATTCTCATAAAATAAATATAGCTTTCATCTAGTGAATACTTCAAATACAGCATAGTAATTACATACAGACCTATATATATATGTATGCTATATATGTTTATATAAGCAACTGTATTCAAATGAAGATATCAATGGAGTTCAGGACAAGACACTTCAAAATATGACTGTAGAAGACCAGAATATGCCATCCCAAATATGCCTCTTTTGCATAAGTGTTATTCTGAGCAGGCTATTTTGAGAAACTGCAGACATAAGGTAAGCTCTAAAAAATGGCTGTTTTGTAAGAAAAAGTTACTTCTATGAAAGAAATATCCATGTGTAAGGGTGTCTCCCTCTCTGCACTAGGATAAGAAGGATGACTAAATCACTAGAGACTCATCAATGGAGAAGGAACCCAGAGTTAATTTTGCATAATTAATCTTGCTTTTCTGGCCATCTGGTCCTAAATGGAATTTCCCCATTCAATTCTTTCTTTGTTTCTGAAAACCACAGTTGACCCTTTATCAACATGGGTTTGAACTGTGCAGATCTACTTATATGCAGATTTTCATCTCCCTCTGCAACCCCTGAAACAGCAAGACCAACCCTTTCTCTTCCTCCTCCACCTCAGCCTACTCAACATGAGGACCACGCTGATGAAGACCTTTAAGATGATTCACTTACACTTAATGAAAAATAAGTATATTTTACCTTCCTTTTGATTTTCTTAATCACATTTTACTATCTCTAGCTTACTTTATTGTAAGAATACAGCATGTTATGTATGTAACATGCAAAATGTGTGTTATTTGACTGTGTTATCGGTAAGGCTTCTGGTCAGCAGTAGACTTTTAGTTAGGTTTTGGGGGGCTAGAATTTATATGCAGATTTTTTTTACTTCATAGGAGATTAGTGTCCCTAACCCCATATTATTCAAGAGTAAACTGTACTTTGATATCTACTCTAGAGATTTACTCATTTCTCTGGGTTAACTGTCATTTATATAAGAATTATACACATTACTAATCTTGTTTGTTTTTCTATTGCCAATCAGTATTTTGTTACAGGGAGTCCCAGCTAAGAATTTATGAAAGGTAGAGAGGAAATTTGTTCTTTCTCCTCTACAGTATGTTTTAATATTTTCAGATAAGGAATAATATTGTCATTATTTATTTATTTATTTTTGAGTTGGAGTCTCACTCTGTCGCCCAGACTGGAGTGCAGTGGCCGCTCCCGGCCACCGCAGCCTCGACCTGCTGGGCTCCGGCAATCCTTACACCTCAGCCTTCCAAGTAGCTGGAATTATAGGCATGTGCCACCACGCCCGGCTGATTTTTTGATTTATTGTAGAGATGAGGTCTCGCTGCCCAGGCGGGTCTTGAACTTGCAGGCTCAGGCAATCCACTCACCTCAGCCTCCCAAAGGCGCGGGATTACAGGCTGAGCCACCGAGCCTGGCTATATTGTCATTATTTTATCACATTGAACACAATAACTACTTCTAGCATAAATTACAACATACAGCTCGCACTTATTACTGGACTTTACAAACTTTAAGATCAGAGAAGCCAATCATTATTTATATATTAAAAGCAATATTTAACATATCTATTTCTTGAGTCTGACAATTTCTCACCCTGAAATGTGAAAACAAAAATTTGGCATTCTATGGTTTGAAAACTTATTATTTATGATCCTCTTATAGACCATCAGACCATTATCTATTTGCTTGTTCTGCCCTTCAGCAGAGATAAAAATATCAGTCTTTTCTCTGCATTTCATCTGCATTTGTCTGTGTCTTGAATGGCTCATTACACAGACCTGAATTGGTTTCCTAAATGTGTCAATAAATATAAAAGAAAAATGTTCTGTGCTACTCTTTTGATATTTTGAAGAGTTTTTCTTCCATTTCTTTGTTTTTATGACAGAGGATTAAAAATTCTAAGCAAACCACAAAAAAATTTTTTTTACTTTGTTTTTTATGTAAAAAAGACAACAATTTTGAAAATACTTGAATAAATTCTGGAATACATCAGCCTTAAGTTTGCCTTTGATTTGCTTTAAAAACTGCCTTAGATTAGCTTTGGAAGTGAGAAAAATAAACAAAACAAAAATCTTCTTTTTGCTATCAACTAGTTTAAATTTGTGTCTACTGCATCAAAGTGAATTATATTTATATTTTTTCTCAAATACCTAAAATGAATTTTTAGCAACTTGAAATTCATTATTCTTTTTCCTTGATAGTGTGTCTTTCAAAAATCAAAGAAATACAATTTTAATTTCCTTTTTACAATGTAAAACTTCTAGCAATCTTTCAAATAATACATCAAAGGAAGTGTCTGTCAAAAGACTAATAAACGTTTTCAAAACTTAAATAATAAATGTCATTGTATAATTTTAATCAAATTGTAGTTGAAATTGAAGATAAATCTTGCATTTACTACATCTATCTTACTATACAAGTATAATTAGTACTTTGCAAACAATTAGCTGCATTATTCATATACCAGAAATATGCCAAATGCAAAAAAACTCCATAGTGCATTCATAATTTTTAAGTAAGTCACTTCTGTACACATTTCTATTATGATCACATATTCATATTCTCTTAAAATTTGGATTAAAATACATTTTAGAAAATTTTTTTTAAACATATTTTTTATTTTATAATTGTGGGGTACAGTTAAGGGTTAGGTATACAAATATGCATCATTCAGGCACCCTTGTTGATAAGGGGTGTCCCCTCCATCCCCAGACAGAATCTGACTACCATTAATCCCACCACCCCTGCCCTCCCTGTCTCCCCCCCATAGATTCCCATCACTGTGGATCCTTTTCTTAGAGTATTATGATAGATGTTCAAGGTCCACTTATGAGTGAGAACATGTGATACTCAGATCTTTGTTGCTGTGAAAGATCACTCAGTATTATAGACTCTAGTTCCATCCAGGTTGCTGCGAAATTCATGATTTTGTTCTTTTTTATGGCTGCATAGTATTCCGTTATGTATATGTACCATAAATTTTTAATCCAGTCCCCTTTTGATGGACAGCATGGTTGGTTCCAGGTCCTTGCTATTGTGAAAATGCTGTGATAAACATACGTGTGCAGGTATCTTTTTTATAGAGTAATTTGATTTCTTCAGGGTATATTCCCAGTAGGGAGATTGGGGGGTCATATGGGAGGTCAATATTTAGAGCTTTTAGGAATCGCCACACTGCTTTCCACAGAGGTTGCACTAGTTTACACTCCCACCAACAATGTATGTGTTCCCTTTTCACCACATCCTCTCCAGCATCTGTTATTTGTTGAGTTATTGATAATGGCCATTCTGACTAAAGTTAGGTGGTATTTCTGTAGTTTTAATTTGCATCTCCTTGATGATTAGTGAGGTTGAACATTTTTTCATGTGTCTGTTGGCCGCTCATATGTCTTCTTTTGTGAAGTGTCTGTTCATATCTTTTGCCCACTTTGTAATGGGGTTGTTTGTTTTTTCTTTTCAGCACGTTTGAGTTCCTTGCAGATTCAAGATGTTAGGCCTCTGTCAGACATGGAGTTGGCAAGTACTTTTTCCCAATCTATGGGCTGTTTCCCTGCTCTCTTGATGGTTTCTTTGGCTTTGCAGAAGCTTGTCAGTTTAATGAAGACCCACTTGTCTATCTTATCTCTTATGGCCCATGAGTTTTGGGTTTTGTTCAGGAATTGGATGCCAGTTCCAATTTCCATGAGGGTGTGTCCTGCATTTTCTAAGGTTCTTATGGTTTGAGGTTTTACATTTAGGTCTCTGATCAATTTAGAGTTGATTTTTGTGTATGGATATAGATAGGGGTCCTGTTTCAATCTTTTGCATGTGGTCAGCCAGTTTTCCCAGCACCATTTACTGAATAGGTTCTCCTCTCCCCAGTGGTTGGTAGTAGAGGCTTTGTCAAAGATTAGTTGGTTGAGAAATTGAGGTTTTGCTTCTGGAATCTCAATTCTATTCCATTGGTCTATATGCCTGTTCCTGTACCAATACCAAGCTGTTTTGATTATTGTAGCTTTATCGTAAAGTTTGAAGTCTGGTAATGTTATACCTCCTACTTTGTTGTTTTTTGCTGAGGATTGTTCTGGCTATTCTTGGTCATTTGTGTTTCCATATGAATTCCTGTATTTTTTTTTTCTAGCTCTGAGAAGAATGTTGCTGGTAATTTGATGGGTATTGCATTAAATCTCTAGATTGCCTTAGGTAAGATGGTCATCTTCACATTTCTATTATGATCGCATATTCATATTCTCTTAAAATTTGGATTAAAAAACATTTCAGAAAATCTTAAAATGAAAAGATTTTCTAAATGCAAATGTAAAAAAGTTTTAAATGTAAATGATTTGGAATAAACTTTATTTTTGTTAGACTTAAGATGAATATATGCTTTCAGTAGTGAGAATGCTTTTAGAATACATAGAAAATCTCCAGCGTCCTCAACAGGACCTTTGAGTGTGCAAAATCCTCAGCAAATATTTTGTGGGAAAAAGACTTCTCTATATAAACAATTTGATTAAAAAATTGTATTTAAAATTTATGACATATAAGATTCAGTAATGTATAATGATGTAAAAATGTATAATGATGCCGAGTGTGGTGTGGTGCAAAACTTGTAGATTCTTTGATTCGTTTCTAAAATGAATTTTGGAGCAGCCAGCAAAATTTTCAAGCAAAGTTTATTTCAAAAATAAATCAGAGAGACAGAGGGGGAGATTCATCTACCCATGGTAGGGGAGGGGGCCAGAGCTAAGAAAACATGGTGGCCACAGCTCAAAAAGCCATATGAAGACAACAGAGTATAACAAAACAATGGCATTTGCTGCCTGAAGTTGAGGTCATTATGGTGATTGGGCGGTAGTCTTTTCAGGTCAGGAAGGGGTGATGGAAGGTATGCAGATGGGTGGGTTAATCACATGACTGCTGCCTTGCTGATGGGATCTGTGTCATTAAGGTAGGACTGATTTGGTTAACTTGTTAACAAAACAAACTGAGGAGAGGGTGGGGTTGAGCATTTTACCTTCAGCACCCAACCTGAAGGATTTTTAGTGATTATGAAAGGTTGGGCTGATCTATTCTTACATCTGATGGGATTTTCTTTTGATTTGCTGAGGGGGTGGGATAGGCTGCCAGCTTGGCCTGCAGTAAAATGCAATTTTAAAAATTCTAAATGCTTCCTAAAGCCTACCTATGGGAAATTTATTTCTACATGTCTAACTTGTGCTAGCTACCCTGACTCAAGAAGAGAGACCTAATTGTTTATTTTCTAAAAAATTCACATACAGATTCTTTTTATAGTGTCCAGGGATCCCTTCTTCCTGTTCCCATTCAGGGAAAACTTTTCCTTATCTATTTCAAATGCATCATTCTTGGCTAATTTTATAGATTTTGCCAGGAACAAAAGGTAATAATTTTGTCATAACTGAAAATACATGACTCTTTGGAACCTGTTTGTGTTAAACAACAAAAATTGTGTTGTCTGTGCAGTTCCCTAATACCATTTATTAAATGGTGGGTACATCATTATTTGAGACAGAGCACCAAACTCATGAAGACTATGAATACTGACTTTCAGTGACTCTCTCAAAGGCCGAAACTGTGCTTTGATTGTAATGACAAAAAATGCAAATCTTAACCAGAGTATGGAGAAAAATGTGAATAAAAATTAATCTTTCAGCTTGGAAGTAAGGAAGAACTCAAGGAGGGAAAGTTACTTTTATCGTTATGCCATAAATAAATCACAACAAGTAACACTTAACACTTAAGACAAAATGTTAGTAATTAACCACTGGACAGTTTTAGAAATTGAGTTTCTCATTCAAATTCTCCATCCTCCTATTCACATATTTGTTTTAGAAAATTAGATGATAATGTGACCTGACCACAGTCACTGAGCCTGTTTTATTGGCCCAAGTTCATTGCTATCTAACTCAAACAAGGTCAATATATGCATTCTGTAGGGCACTCAGACCTAGATCAGAAATATTTTAATATTTTTCTCTCACAACTAAGTTATAATATGTAACACTTAGTATATATTGGTGGTCATGTTTCTTTTCCACAATAAGAAGAAAACCATTTTGAACTTGGAAGAATTGAAGCCAACCAAAGATACAAAAAAGAGACAGATGGAGCAGACAGCATGTGGTTTTTATAAATCCAACTATTTCTGAAACTCAAAATCATCCCAGACCTCCATTACTTGGTCATTCACACTTTCCTTGAATTTCAGGAGCCTATGACACTTTTTGCTTAAGTAAATTAGAATTCTATCACTTAACAAATTTTAAATACCAATGTTAAACACAGACTTTAAAAGACATGAAATATATAGGGCTACTCTAACTTTAGTGCTAAGAATCAATTACAAGTAAATTAAATTTTAAAAACATTCCCACATTTTAAATATATAAAAGATCTTTTTCCAAATAAGCAAGGGGTCAGTAGATACTTAAAATAACTGTTTACAAACTAATAAAAGCAATTCTATCAATACTTATCCAATCTAGCTTGCTGAGGAATCTACTTCAAAAGCAGTTTTACGAAATCCAGCTGAGGGAATTCCTCTAGGTTTGAAAGCCTGGGAACAATCCTCTATGGTTCCTTGCTTTGCCCTCAGGGCTGCATTGTGACCTCTGCTTTATCTTTCCTCTACTCATAAACAATGGAGTATGTTACCAGAGAACTAGTTTTATCAGTCTGTTTTCCACCATTTATATTCTGTTACAACAACCTTAATTTAATATATTTCTCACTGATCCTTTTGGTCTGTGCTGATAGTGTTTCTATTGGTATGAAATTCCTCAGAACTTCATGGGTCTCCCACCTATTTCATAGAAATTCGCCCTATTGGACAAGAGGCTTGTCTGTAGATCTTTCCTAGATAATTTATTTTCCATTTTTAGCACCTGTTGAGATGGCTAAGGGACAATGACTTTAAGATTCCTAGAAGTTCCCTGATTTGGTCAAGGGAAGTAGTGAGTAACCCTCTTAATACTTCAATGATTCCATGTGACTGAGTACTCTAGTCTTTTTAATCTTTCTGATGTTTTAGCAGAAAGCTGTAAAGTCACACGCTGGAATATTTCTCCATGTCATATCTGGAAGCAATCTCTTTGAGGAGGAAAAGATCTGGCTGTGTTAATGGAGATTCTCTGCAGATGTAAATATTTCCCCATAAAATGCAGCTTTGCAGAGCTATTTAAGATATGTCAGATAGATATGTTTTGGGGTAAAATATTTTTATTTCCTTTAGAGCTTGCTGTCATGTATTACTATACCAGAGTTAAGTTGGAATTTGATATCTAATCTCCACAGAGTCTGTTTGGTCAATCTTACAATCTCTATTTTATTGCCTAAACTCCAACAGGGAAAATTTAAAAATGGCACATGTAGAATCTCCTTTTCCATCATAGCCTGGAATTTAGATTTTTATGTTTACTTTGGTCCAGAAAATATCCGTTTAGTCAGTTGAGGGGGCTTAGATTTTTATTTTTGGTTTATACAACAAAAAAATTTTGTCAAGATATATAAGGAGCTCAAGCAAATTATCTTGCAAAAGTTAGCAATACAGTTTATTTTTATTTTTAGTTTTTGAGTCAAAATCTCACACTGTCACCCAGGCTGGAGTACAGTGGCACACGCATGGCCACAGCAACCTCAACCTGCTGGACTCAGGTGATCCTTTCATCTCCGCCTTCCAAGTAGCTGGAATCACCAGCATGAGCCACCACGCCTGGCTGAAGCCTGTAATCCCAACACTTTGGGATGCTGAGGTGAGAGAATTGCCTGAGCTCAGGTGTTTGAGACCAGTCTTGGCAACTTGGTGAGACCTCGTCTTTTCAATATATCAAAAAATAAGCTGGGGGTGGTAGTGCACGTCTGTAGCTCCAGCTACTTGGAAGACTGAGGCAGAAGGATCGCCTGAGCCCAGCAGGTCGAGGCTGCAGTGGCCATGATAGTGCCACTACATTCCAGCCTGGGCAATAGAGTGAGACTCAGACTCAAAAAAAAATTTTTTTTTAAATTTATTGTAGAGACAGGTCTTGCCATGTTGCCCCGGCTGGTCTTGAACTCCTGAGCTCAGGCGATTCTCTCGCCTCTGCCTCCTAAAGCGCTGGACTTACAGGCATGAGCCATCACACCCGGCTAGCAGTACAATTAGAAAAGAGGGCAACTTAGGAAAAACATCAAAGGCTAACAAACTTATAAAGAGATTCTAACATTCATTCAAGTCAGAGATGCAAATAAAAGCAACACCAAGCTGTCATGTCACTTCTATTTGCAAGTGATAAAACCCTGATAACTTTTCTAGGTAAATAATGTTCAGAATTTGTCCTCCGTGTTATTCTTTTGTATTGTCATTTCTCTTACTCTTTTGTCACAGTAAGCAAAATTACAGTGAACATGACTAGCATTGTAACATCCACTGTGAATTAATACTTATCCCTCACTCTTCCTTCCTTTGTTACTTAAAGACATAACCTTCCTTTGAAATTGGAAAATGTAATCAATAGTCAAGTTTGCTGCTTAGGAGTTCTCTAGCTAATAACTGGGCTGAATATGCTCTTGTGAAGGTTCTGTAATTTTCTCTTGTTGCACTCCTTTCCCCCTGTGTTTCATGCACATTGACACTTTAGATTTCCTCCTGAATGATTAATTCATCAGACCTTTTCTTGCTTGATTACAATAGAATCAAAAAATTCTACTCAACTCTTGGGAAGTCAATGAATTAATTTCCTACTCATAATTATTGTTAAAATATCATAGGTTTTTTCTGATTCGTTTCAATGACCTACAGGTGACAACATCACTGATTTGAAGGATCTTCCATTTGACAAAATAAATTTCATTCATGACATTTTCAAAGTGGAGGAAAAGTGGGGTGTTTGTTAAATATTTTTTTCTCAAAGCAAATGAGTAATTATGTTAGAAACCTCTTAATATGTGGCTGTTTGAATAACAGGAAACTCTTAATGTCAACTATGATAAATATTGATGCTGTTATTTAAACCTGACTTTTAAGTGATTGTGAGACATTTTTCTTGCCATGGCTAAGAAGGGAGCAATTATTGAAGGGAATGAATTTGAATTAAATCTCCCTGAAGAAAACAATAAGCAGGTAAACAGCTAAAAATTATGAGGCTCATTTATTTTCCTGGTGAGCCAAAGCAATTAGATTGTTCCTTCCTTCCTATAGGATATAACAAATCTTTCTAATTATTACTTGCTTGGAAAAGGAAGCACCTTTTTTTTTTTCCTTTCACATCCTGTTTGAGAAACTCACTTTTTTCCTGATAAATGTTTCAGTCACATTAAACAAAGGTATTCCTAACTGTGAGCACAGAAGACTACCAGCCACACTTCACATTACTTCTTACAGACAGATTTTGTTCAGTTAGGAACCATAATGAAAAGAACTAATGAATCAGGTTGCCACCAAAAATAACAACAAATACCCAGGAAGGCTGAGGGTCATGAGCAATGTCCTTCACAGTCATTGGGCAAATTCATTAGGAGTAAAGTCTTTGTTTCTGTTTTACTTACCCTATGAGAGAATTCCCTTTGCGGATTTTTAAAGAGAAGATAAACATGCATAACAGAGAAATGAACATTGATTCCCTGAGCATACACCAAATATTGTTTCATCTTTTTTCATCTTCCACTCTTTTCTGCCTTCTCTGGTTGTAATTGAGCATTTTTTTATAATTCTACGTTCTCTTCTATTTTAGCACATCAAATATACTTCTTTTTAAATATTTTAAGTGGTTGTTCAAAGTTTACAGCATTCATTTACAGCAACACAACTCCATTTCAAATAACTATGTGCCAATTAGATTTATGGTTAGAGTTAAAGAGTTTTAGGGTAAGGGTTGGGGTTAACATTAGGACTAGGGTTAGGGTTAGGGTAGGGGGAAAATAATGAGTAGCAAGATGAGAAAATTATGAGTAGGGGAATGATTAAAGAAAAGATTAACAGTAGCAAATATCTGTCGGGGGATGGGAAAACACTTCTTATCTACAGGGTGCCTGAATGAAACGTCATTGTACACCTAACCCTTCACTGTACCTCACAAAACCATAATAAAAAATACTGATTAATAAAAAAAAAATGATAAGACAGCACACCAGAATATTAACATAATCAACTCATTTCTTTATTAAAAACTATTTTAAGTGATATCTTTGTAAAGAAGAGAACATCTTGATGGTGATCAATTAAGTAATGCACAAAATTTCCTTGTTTTTGTTTGTGTTTTCTACTTATCATGTCATCAGGAAATCTTGAATATGAGACGGACACAAAAGACTTAATACCTTAATACCTCACAGAAAAGTATAGTCATGATTGATTCAAATGTGTTGTAGAGATAGAATTGATCTGCAGTGGGACTAGAAAAGTTTTATATCTAGTTAGGGAATGTTTGAATGTCTGTCTTTTGACTCTTGGCTGAGGTAAGGGTAATAGGATTTATGATGTGTGGATTAAAGTCCAGTTAACCTGATGACTCCAGGGTCAGTTCCTTACTTAAGATTTGCATCTGACATAATCACATTGACAAGCCTAGCTCAATCACTTGACCAAACAGATTTATAAGATTGCCCACTGGTGACTTCTCTGAAGTAATAGTCCTCTCACAGACCTTAGTGGTTAACGTCAATTTAGCACAATCCATATGTGTCACTGGGCCCATGGAGAGCTTGTGCTGTGAGATGTCTCTTGGATTACCAATGCTTGCCTGAATTTTTCTTCTCTTGCTGTCATTTTATTTGTGTATATATATATATATTTAGAGAAGAGGTCTTACTTTGTTGTCAAGGTTGGTCTCAAACTCCTGGTCTCAAATGACCCTCCCACCTCAGCTTCCCAAAGTGCTGGGATTATAGATATGAGCCACCGTACCCAGCTCTTCTTTGCCTTTAAATAAAAGCCTTACATGACTGTACTTTGTGAATTATGGTGAATCATTTCAAACATACATGCTTAGGGAAACATTATAAGTATATATACAGTAACTCTCTGTAAAATATTCATGTTGATAGTGAGCATGTGCATACTGATTTTGTATATTTTGAAATTCAAAAAGTTAAATAACTGGAATTCTTCTAGTATATAGTGGAAGAATATTCTTTGAAGAAATGTTCTTTTTCAATTTTTTAAAAATTAACAGGATAATCAAAATAACAAATTGTCAGTTTAAAAGGAATATACCATTAGAAAGAACACAAGCCGGGCTCGGTGGCTCAGCCTGTAATCCCACGCCTTTGGGAGGTTGAGGTGAGTGGATTGCCTGAGCCTGTGGGTTCGAGACCTGCCTGGGCAGCGAGACCTCATCTCTACAATAAAAACACAAAATCAGCCGGGCGTGGTAGCGCATGCCTGTAATTCCGGCTACTCGGAAGGCTGAGGCGGAAGGATCGCCGGAGCCCAGCAGGTCGAGGCTGCGGTGGCTGGGAGCGGCCACTGCACTCCAGTCTGGGCGACAGAGTGAGACTCCAACTCAAAAAAAAAAAAAACGAAAGAAAGAAAGAACACAAAGGCAATCATAGCATCTGTGAGTCAAATTATATTCCATCGCTCAAAATCAAAAAGCATTAATAAAACAAAAGTGACACTACGTTGGTCCCAAATAGGTAAATTGGTTTCAGGAAAATAATAACATACATCATATTTCATTAATGTCAATTTTAATATTATTACTTTGGAACATTTGCTTTTATGCAATTCACAAATATACTTTGGAATTTATTTTGGAGTTTGAGTTGTGCGAGTATTTTAAATATAAGAACTTTATACAATAAGAATGCACTTTAAGGAAGTGCATGACTAAATAACATTCTGATAATAACTTTTACTTATCATTGAAGCCATATAATCCTTTTTTTCACTAAAATACTTATTACATTGCTTGAGTTTGAGAAACTTCTTTAGAATGTTTATCCATTCATCAACAGGATGTTTTTCTACTATATTTATGAACAGCCTGAGCTCTAGATCCTTTCCACCACAAATGCATACATTTGAATTCTTGGGGTCATTCACAGTAAAAAGCCAATTTTGCATGTTGACATTCTAAGATTTTTCAGAGAATCACAGTGTGGAACTGTTTCTAATATATAGGATAACGACAATATAATTTAGGAAAGGAAGAGTACAAACTATTTGTCCTGCTGGGATACCTTGTGAAAAACATCCTATAATCTACATAACATTAGGACAAAATACATTTATTTGAATAGGAGCTGAAAGAGTTTATTCTTCTCTCCTCTGAGGTCTCTTCACTATGCAAATGAAAATGTTCAAGTAACTACAAAGAGCTTCTTAGTCTTTGTACTATATTCTAAAACTCTAACATGATCGCAATAAAACATAGTCTTGAGTTATAAAGAATAAGTTTTTGTCAGTTTCTGGAAAATATTTATTTGGTGTTCCTTACTCTATCACTGTTTCTTTTTAAACCAGGTGACTTTTCAAATATTGGCATAAAATTCTTAATAGAGAAAGTGGTGCATTATTATAATGTATATGTTGACGTTTCAAAGCAAGGGTTTTTTAAATTTTATTTTTTTGCCTAATCACACCTGTGAATCATTTTAAAAATTATATCAAAAAGTTACAAATTGTCTTTCACTATAAAGCAAGGAAGGGTTACATTTAAGAATGAAAAATATAGGTGTCTGGAGAAATTTCCACTTCTGGGAAGATGAAGTACATACACTTCTCCGTATTCTTTTGCCAAGAATAATTACAACCCTAGATATTATATATAAAATAAACATAAAATGTCACTAAATGATGAAGAGAAGAAGACAATCCAGTTAGGAAACTTGAGACCTAAGAAATAACATAGTTGAGGGGATTGGGGGGAAACATAACACCACAAAGGGTATCTGATCCTAAATCAGGGGAAGTGAGGACCAGTTGGAGGTCCAAACTTCACATATACATACATTACTTTGTGTACCTAATCCTGACTTGTATCCCACATTTTTATAATAAAATAAAAAAAATGAGTAAATACATAAATAAAGTAGTGGTGAGACTGTGGGTTTCCTTTCCATGTATCCCATACTTGAGATGAAGAAACTAGCAACTCAGTAATGCCAATGGGTGTAGACAAAAAAAAAAAAATTCAAGCAAACAAATTCAAACCCTCACAAAATTATGTTCTCTCTTACAAAAGAATCAACAGGAAAAGAAAGCCTAAAAAAAAAGTTTTTTAGCAATGATTGCTCTACTTTAGCTGAACACATAGAAAACTGTGGCTCCATCTCTGCCTTCATCAGTAAAAGCCTAGACTCATACCGAAGACAGGCCATAAGGAGGCCCTTGGCCACCTGCAGGAGTGATAGCAGAAAAGGTCCAGTCAGGAACTAGGACTTTAATCCCCACAGGGTAATGGTGATTAGTCCCATTCTGTGGATTCAGGGAAGACCAAGCTGGAAGCTTAGCAGTAATGAGGTGCCCCTCCTATATGTACTGCAGAGGAGGCCTAGTGGAGAGTGAGGACTTTCCCCACTGCCCAGCATTAAGGAGACCACCTTAGCTGTGCTGTCAGGTCATATGAAAAATCTTAACAATGCATTCCTATCCTTTGTAACCTCACCCTTGGGAGGTATCAGCGGAGACTTGCTAGGAGCTGAAACTGCCACCCAATGCCAAAGAAGCCAGGATTCATACTCACAACAGGTGTCAGTGAATGTTAAGTAGAGAACCTGAACTTCTATCTCCACCTGACAGTAATGTGGCAACGCACTAAGTCAGTATATTAATTTAGGAATAATTGACATATTTACTGTACTGAGTCTTCCTGTCCAGTATGTCTTTCTATTTATTTAGATCATCTTTAATTTATTTCATAAATATGGTATAGTTTTGAACATTCAAGTCTGTAAGTGTTTCATTGGATTTACATCTAAGTATTTTTTGGTTATTTTTGAGCAACTGTAATTGTATTTTCAATATGAGTGTCCATGTATCTATTGCTATTATATAGAAATGTCATTTTTAATATGTATCTTATATCTGTGGCTTTGCTAAATATATTTAATGGTTTTAGAAATTCTGTATAGATTCCTTGGAATTTTTTAAGTGAACAGTCATGTCATTACATATAGGAACAGTTTTATTTCTTCCTTTTCAAATTGTATATCTTTAGCTCCTTTTCTTGAATCATTACACTGGCCCTGACTTCTAGGACTATGTCAAATAAAAGTAGTTCAAATGGACATGCTTGCTTTGTTCCTAATCGTGGGGGGAAATCTTCAGTTTTTCACCCATAATTATAATGTTAGCTGTAGGTTTGGAAATGCTCTTTATCAAGTTGAGGAAGTTTTGCCTCCATTCCTATTTATATGAGGACTTTTTCATGAGGGACTGTTAATTTTGTCAAACACTTTCTTTATCAATTGTTATGATCATGCATTTTTTTAGTCTGTTAATATGGCAAATTACATTATTTTTCAAATATCAAGCCAGTTTTGTATTCCTGAAATAAACCTCACTTGATCCTGTTGTAAGTTTGTCTCTGCACCTTCACATGTCCATCTTCTTTTAAAGACATCAGTTATAGTGAATTAGGGGTTCACCCTACCTTAAAGTAACCTGACCGAAATTTAACTAATTTTATCTACAAGACCTCTTTTTCCAATAAGGTCACATCCTAAGACCCTGGGTAATAAGACTTCAACATATATTTTCTGGGAGGACACCATTCAACCCATAAAACAAAAGAAGTCTCCACTCATTCACCACTATTTTCATAGACCTCTACCACTCAACAGTAGTTTTGAGGAAAGAAAATAAAACTTAACAGAAACTTAATGTTATTCAATGACTCTGATAAACACAAGATGAGAATCATCTATTGCTAGCAGACAGTCACAGAATCTACTTGTGCCCAAGACCCTTCTTGGTTATGAAATGTTGTAGGAGACAAGATTAATATAGAAAATAGGCAAATATCAACTGCATTTCTATAAACCAACAATGAACAATTTAAAGAGAATAGTAAGAATATTCAGAAAAAGTACATTAACAAAACTATTTTAGATAGCATGAAAATTATAAAATATCTAGGAATAAATTTGAAAAAAGAATGCAAGATGTCTACAGTGCAAAACATGGTTGAATAAAATTAAGAGGACCAAAATAAATGGAAAGACATCATGTTTATGGACTTATTCATGAAGTTAATATTGTTATGATAGTAGTACTCAAACTGTTGTACATACTCAAATTAATTCCTAACAAAATCCCAACTGGCTTTTTTGCAGAAATTAAAAAAAAAAAAAAAAAACTAGCTTAAAATTTAGCAAAAATGTGCTAGGGAACCCAAATAGCCAAAAATATTGAAAAAAAGAACAAAATAGGAGGACTCACTCTTCATAATTTTAAAACTTATTACAAATCAATATTACTATATGAATATACTATTAATATATTATATTATTTTATATTAATATATGATATAATATATAATATAGCTATGATATAAATAATATATAGTGCATAATATAAAATGCTATATATTACATGGCATTCACTTATATACTATATTATTGAATATAGTATTTGAGAATATATGATTTGCCATAGGCCAGACAGACTGAGTAGGATAGAATTGAGAGTTCAGACATTCATCTTCACATTTATGGTCTATCGATTTACAGTAAAGGTGACAAGTCAATGTAATGGGGAACGTACAGTCTTTGCAAAAAATAGTGCTGATACAACTGGATACTCACATGCAAGAGAATGAATTTAGATCCCTACCTCAAAACATAATTTAAAAAAATAACTCAGAATGGGTTATAGACTTCAACGTAAGAAAAAACTTATATAACTTTTAGAAAAAAATATAGGTGTAACCTTGAATTAGGCCCTAGTTTCTAAAGACATATCACCCAAGACAAAAGTAGTACAAGAAAAAATAAATTGAACTTCATCAAAAATTGAAAACTTCTGTGCTTCAAAGGATACTATCAAGAACACAAAAAGAGAGCCCAAAGAATGAGAAAAGATATTTGCAAATCATATATCTAATAAGAAGCTTTTATGTAGAATATAAAAACCTGTTGCAACTCAATAAAAGACAATCTTATTAAAAATGAGTAAAAATTTTTAAAAAGCACTTCAGCGAAGAAGATATGCAGATAGCTCTTAAGCACATGTAAATATGTTCAAGACCATTTGTCTTTATGGTAATGCAAGTCAAATTCAGAGTAAAATTTCCTTTCACACACACAAGGATGACTAAAATCAAAAGGACAGACAAAAATAATTTTAGAGAAAATGTGGAAAAATAAAAACTCTTGTATCACTGGTATAATTGTAAAATGGTGCTGCCAATCTTTAAAACAATTTGACAGTTCCTGAAAAATAGGAAATATATAGTTAATATGTTCATGAGAATTGGCTACACAAATATGTGCACATGAGTGTGGAAAGTAACATTTGTTTGATCCCCAAAGTGAAAACAATCTAAATATTCTTCAACTGATGAATAGATAAACTAAATGTGATATATATATATATAACACAATACTATTCAGCAATAAAAATGAAGTACTGATACATGTTTTAACATAAATGAACTTTGAAAACATCGTACTTAATAAAAGAAGCCAGTCACAAAAATAGTTGCTGAGGGTGGAGGAGGAGAACTTCTAATAGTTATGCTGTGTTTTGGGGTATTTGTAGTGACAAAAATTTTCTAAACTTAGTGTCAATGGTTGTAAATTCTGTGAATATAATTTAAAAAGCCACCAAGTTGCATACTCTAAAAGAGTGATTTTATGGTATCTGAAGTATATTTCAATAAATTTTGCTGTTAAAAAAAGGAAGCTAAAGGAAAGACTGATTTTTAGGTAGTAATATGGAGGTTGTATGAAAGTACCAAATAAAACTTCTAAAGATAAAAACTACCAAGCTTGTGATTTAAAATACCCTGCAAATAATTAACAATAGATTTTACATTGCAAAAAAACACAGTGTACTCAAGGATGTAACAATAGAAACCATTTACTATTTACTATTGAGAGAAGGAAAGAGTGAAAAATGGATATAGCATTAATAAGCTCTGAGGTAAAGTTAATCACCTAATACAGAAGCAACTAAAGTCCCCAAAAGAGCATGTATGAGACAGAAATAAGTCTTTTTAAAAATAATGGCTAAAATGTTTTCAAATATCCAGTGATAGAAAATAAAAGCTGCAGTGGAAAAGAGACTCCTCCACATAAAAAAGAATCAAGTTGAGGGAGGACGCAGACTCCACACTGGAAATAATGGAAGCCAGAAGACCATTGCAACATCTTTAAATGTACAGAATAAAAAATCTGTCATTGATTAAAAACTCTTTGTTTGGCCAAACATTTGTTAGGCTCCCAAACCTTCTCCCAAACCTTCTCCTAGACCCATCCTTGTAAAATCTAGTTTGAGCAAAGAATTTTGCTAAGTCCATTTGGCAAGAACACCTCCTCCTGATCATCCTTTGATGTCTGGCCATCCTGACTCATATTAAGCAGGGATTGTGTTAGGGTGGGTTAGCCATGATACCCCTTATCCCTGATGTTTCCTCTTAGTAATGTTCCATCCCTTGCCCCCACTATATTCCTTGCTTATAAATTCCCACTTGCTCATGCTATATTTGTAGTTGAATCTGGTCTCTCCTTTTCGCTGCAAGACTCCGTTGCAATGGTTCCTATACCTAATGCGATGGTCCTGAATACAGTCTTTCTTACCATGCTTTAAGAAGTGCCATTAAATAATGTTTTCTTAAGCATCATCCTAAAATTTATAGACAGGAGAAATATATTTCAAAAGTACATATAAAATAAATACATTTTCAGAAAAACAAATCTGGAAAAATTAATCACCAGTAGACCTATACTATAAGAAATGTTAAATAAATTCATACTGGAAGAGAAGACACTAGGTAGAAATCTAGATGTGTGTAAAGGTATTCAGAGCATCAAAAACAATAATTATGTCAGAAAATATAATAAACATTAGGTATCATTGGCTGTTTAAAGCAAAAATAATAACAGCAGTTACAACATATATTAAAGTGTATAATAACACAGGTCAGGCTCAGACAAGGAGCTGAGTGGATAAGAAATTAAATTATTTAATTTTAGCCGGGCTCGGTGGCTCAGCCTGTAATCCCGCGCCTTTGGGAGGCTGAGGTGAGTGAATTGCCTGAGCCCGCGGGTTCGAGACCCGCCTGGGTAGCGAGACCTCATCTCTACAATAAATCAAAAAAATCAGCTGGGCGTGGTGGCGCATGCCTGTAATTCCGGCTACTCGGAAGGCTGAGGTGGAAGGATCGCCGGAGCCCAGCAGGCCGAGGCTGCGGTGGCCGGGAGCGGCCACTGCACTCCAGTCTGGGCGACAGAGTGAGACTCCAACTCAAAAAAAAAAAAAAACAAAAATTATTTAATTTTAAGATTTTCATACTATATGGGAAGTAGTATAAAATCACTGAAAAAGATTATAAGTTAAGTATACATGCTATCAAGCCTAAATTATCCACTGAAAACACACTACAAAAATTTAGTGATAAGTAATAAAATAAATGAAATCATAAAAAATTTCTCAGAAAATTAAAAATAAAGTCAAAAATTTTTAAAAGGGGAACAAACTTCAGATGAAACAGAGGAAACCATTGGCAAGATGGCATATAAACTCTAACAAAGCAATACACTTATTAAATGTAAACAGTGTAAACATAATAGTTTAAAGACAAAGAAAGATTATATAACATAATAATTATATAATAATTCTATGTACTGCTTACCAGAAATCCATTTTAAATATAATTAATGAAATAGGTTAAACTGAGAAAAATGAATAAAACAAATGAAACAACTTCAATCTTATTTCCATATACTAGCAGCAGATAGAAATTATAATTTATAGATATCATTTAAAATAATAGCAAAATATTAAATTTCCAGGAAAAGTTTGAATAAGATGAGTAAACATAAAACTATATAATATTGTTGCGATAAAGAACACCTAAAACAAATTGCCAGATGTTCTGTGTTTACAAAACAGAAGGCTCAAGAATATTAAAATGTCAATATTCTCAAAATGATCTATCAATTTAATGTAATCCTAATCAAAATTTTTATGTTTTTGGTAGATATTTACAAAGTGATACAAAGTTTCTACAATAGCCAAAACAACGTTGAAAAATAAAATGAAAGAATTCATAGTATCTAATTTTAGGCTTATTGTAAATCTTCAGTAATCAAAATAGTGTATAAGTGGTATCAAAATGGATCACTGGAACAGAAGACAGAATCCAGAAACAGACCCATGCATAGACAATTAATTTGTAACAAAGGCATTGTGATATCATAAGTCAAATGGGAAAGGATGTAATCTTCTCTACAAACTTTGCTGAAACAATTAAAAACCCTCATACAAAAGAACGAAACAAAGAAATCAATTATTATATCACATATAAAATTAAATGAAAGCCAGGCTCGGTGGCTTAGCCTGTAATCCCGGTGCCTTTGGGAGGCTGAGGTGAGTGGATTGCCTGAGCCCGCGGGTTCGAGACCCGCCTGGGCAGCGAGACCTCACCTCTACAATAAATCAAAAAATCAGCCGGGCGTGGTAGCGCGCGCCTGTAGTTCCAGCTACTTGGAAGGCTGAGGCGGAAGGATCGCCGGGGCCCAGCAGGTCGAGGCTGCGGTGGCCGGGAGCGGCCACTGCACTCCAGTCTGGGCGACAGAGTGAGACTCCAACTCAAAAAAATAAATAAATAAATAAATAAATAAAATTAAATGAGATAGATCACAGCCTAATTGCAAAAGCAGAAACTACTAAACTTCTAGAAGAAAACATAGGATAAATTTGTACTAAGGATTTGGCAAGATGTCTTCAAAATATTTAAAACGTATGAATTATTAATTAAATAAATAAGAAAAAATGAATTGAACTTCACCAAAGTTACAAACTTTTATTTCTCTAAGGACACTGTTAGGAAAACAGTGAAGTGAAAGAGCAAGCCACAACCTAGGAGAACATATTGCAAAACATATATCCTAGAAGGTATTTTTTTTACATAGGATATATAAAGCTATTTTACAACTCAACATTAAGAAAAACAACCTAAAAAAAGTCAAAATATTTTATTAAACTGATGCCAAATAAGATATGCAGATGGTGATTAAACATACAAAAGGATGTTCAGCAATACTAGTCTTTAGGGAAACACAAATGAAAATCACAATAATGGTCATTCTACACACTATCTGGAATGATTCAATTAAAAAGACTATTCATGCCTGGTGTTGGATATCGAAGGTAGAGCACACTTTCAATTCTTGTATATGGTTGGTGGGATGGTAAAATGGTGCAATTGCTTTGAAAACACATTTGTCAGTTGCTTAGACAGCTATCATACAGTCACTGTATTATCTAACCATTTTACTCCTAGGTATTTTTTCAAATGAAAAACAAAAAATTCCACTTGCACAAGATCCTACATTTAAATCTGGGTAGTAACTTTTTTTTCCCCCATAATATCCAGAAATATAAGTAATCTTTGTCTTATACTTAATATTTATTAACTCATTATTTTTACCTTTTTTCAATTTCTGCTATTATCTATCACTATGCAACTCTAATGTCTCATTTTTTTCAAGTCTCAGGAGCTCCTCATATATGTTCTTCTTGTTTTTAATTTCTTTTTTTTTTTTTTTTGAGTTGGAGTCTCACTCTGTCGCCCAGACTGGAGTGCAGTGGCCACTCCTGGCCACCGCAGCCTCGACCTGCTGGGTTCCAGCGATCCTTCCTCCTCAGCCTTCCACGGAGCTGGAACTACAGGCACATGCTACAACACCCTGCTAATTTTTTGATTTATTGTAGAGATGAGGTCTCACCAAGTTGCCCAGGTGGGTCTTGAACCCGCGGGCTCAGGCAATCCACTCATCTCAGCTTCCCAAGACGCAGGTTTACAGGCTGAGCCACCGAGCCCGGCGTTTTTAATTTCTTAGACCTTTCTATTTTGTGGTTTGTGTCTCTTAAATTTTAATTTTGTGTTCTACATTAATTTACCTCAAGTCTTGAAATAATTTCTTCATTTTTTTCTATCCTGCACTTTTTTTCTCATATGATTACCTATTTTTTGTTCATTTCAGTTTGGTTCAGAAAATATCAAGCACATAAAACTTTATTGATAGGTATCATAAAAGTCCAGCACACATGGAGGGCACACAGGATTTGACTTCAAGGGAGAAACGACTCTTCTGTGAAATGAAGCAACAAAACAAATAAAAATTGTGCTTCATCAAAGATCCCCTAGAAAAATGCTTGCAAGAATTGTGTAGGGTATGTCAGGAAAGGTTTCAAAGGCTATGTAAATCGTAATGAAGGTTTTAAATCATGTGTAGAATTTGACATAGAAAAGGGTCACTATCTCTTATCTCAAGAATAAAGAACCGGGCTCGGTGGCTCAGCCTGTAATCCCGCGCCTTTGGGAGGCTAAGGTGAGTGGATTGCCTGAGCCCGCGGGTTCGAGACCCGCCTGGGCAGCGAGACCTCATCTCTACAATAAAAATCAAAAAATCAGCCGGGCATGGTAGCACATGCCTGTATTTCCGGCTACTCGGAAGGCTGAGGCGGAAGGATCGCTGGAGCCCAGCAGGCGAGGCTGCGATGGCCGGAATCGGCCGCTGCACTCCAGTCTGGGCGACCGAGTGAGACTCCCACTCCAAAAAAAAAAGAAAAGAATAAAGAGAGAATATGCCATCTTATCACTAAACAATTTGAAGAATAAATTATCTTTCGCTGGGAGTTTTCAAAGTAGCATACAGAACTTCACATTATTTAAGAAAGCAATACACTCAATATTGTCTTGGCTGAAACACAATTATTTTATGTATTATTTTTTGCATTTTGAAAGATTTCTTTGATAAAATCTCATTACCACACACTCTGTATTAATTAGATAATTTCATTTAAATTAGTAAAAATGCAAAGCAGAGTAGTACTTAGATAAGTGTTGTGATCATTGGAAATTTAGGAATGAATTCACACTTTTAAAATAATTCTTCCTTTGAATTATGAAAGAGAAAGTTAAATACTTACAATAAAAAGTATAAGTGTAAACCAAGATCCTAATTTATCTGTTTGTGGAACTAAAGCATTTAACTTTTCTCAAATCCTTTCTAAGTATTTGTTTTAATTATTTTAAAAATAATCTTCATAAAACATATTATAGATTTCACTAATTTACTAAATAATACAGAATGGCCATAAATATTGCCTTAAGCACCAGTTATTCTCTGTGAAATATTCAGAGGCTGTACATTGTATAGGAAAATGTATACTTGCTTTTCTCTCGTTCATTTTTTAGAGACAATATTCAGTTTTTTTGATGTGTATACTGTAAACGGTGAAAATTATAAGTAGTTTTTAAATGAAGAAAAATGGGTCAAATGCAATGTGTATCTTCAAAATTTTACTTAGCATCAATATTAAAAAAATAATAACTATAGAACTTTCACAATGTACCCACAGGTATCCTCTTCTAATTCTTGCGGTGATCCTAGTGGCAACTATCAGATTTTACAGATAAGGTTGGTTATCAAACTTTCAAATTAAATTGTCCACAATCCCCAAGTTGATTGCTTGTGTGATTGGGTTTGAAATTCAGGTGTTCCGATTTCAGACCATATGCCCTTTCCTTTATTCCTTGCATCCTGTTACCTATGCAAGACAGACTGTTATGGAACTACACTAAACTCAAGATGAGTAGACAGATAACTTTAAAGCCGAATCCTTTGGAGTAAAATGCTGGCAAGAAAAATGAAGAAAATAGAGAAAATCTTAGAGATTGGTGAAAAGGTGAAAAAAATCAGCAAATGATGATGAAATATACTTATGCCTAGGTTTATACTCTCTGAGAGAGATGGAGAAATTGAGAAAAGAGTATGAATGATAAGAAAATAATGATGAAATTTGGAATGATGACGTGCCAGAGACATTTGTGTAGCCAGACTTTGAAGATAAAGGTCTAGACAGCAGAATGAAGGGAGTGGTTTTGAAGGTCAGGAGTACTGATGAAATAACTGAGACAAGATAAAGATAGCTTCTCTGAAGAAAAGAGTATATAATACAAAACAACAACAAAAACAAGAAATGTAGCTCTTAGAAGTTAAGGGAGAAAGGGAGAAAGAACTACTGAGGGTGCCAAAAAACGTATACACATTTTAAGAGATGTATTACTATGTATTACTTTTCAAAGTTGAATTAAATTATGGTAGCAATGTGTAGTATGATTTTCACTCAAAAGATGGCATTAATCAAATTAATTCTAGCGTCATCATACAATAGGCAGGACAAAGAAAATGGCAGAAGCACGGTTGTTATTTGAAGAGTGCAAGACCATTTTGATGTGGTGTTTGAAAATCGAGAATGTTGAGGAAGTACAACAAAACAACCACCAACATGCCTAATAATTCCACACATTTGTGATAAATTTGAGACGCATTATACTGTGTGTGATGTGCACAAAGAAAGATCCAGGAGGCCTGGCACAGCAGCGAGACCTGCAGTAGTTTACCATAATCAAAAGTGTCTGGTAACCACTCCGAGCACCTCTTTTAATTGCGGAAATCAAGCATGACTAGTATTCATCATTTGTTATCGGTATAAACTGAGTATTACAACCTATTTTTTTTTACAGAGTGAGTTGGTGTCTCACTCTGTCACCCAGGCTGGAATGCACACTCACGGCCACCCCAGCATCAACCTGCATGACTTCCAGCGATCCTTCCGCCTCAGCCTTCCAAATAGCCAGAACTACAGGTTCGCGCTACCACACCGAGTTAATTTTTTATTTATTGTAGAGACAAGTTCTCACCAAGTTGCCCAGACTGGTGAGTATTACAATCTTAATACAGTTTTTTTTCCTTTCTAAAAATGTGTGTACGTTTTTGGCACCTCTGTATTTAAGGAAGTCAAATGGGATTAACTGGAAAAATGGAAAATATTTGAATTGCCATAGAACTCCGGCAGGCTAACTGGGCAGCACATACTGTGTGTGCTTTCTACCCCTGAATATGGCCTCTGAGTCATGAATGCAGCTACACAAGCATTTTCAGTCAATCCTCCCATCTACCTTGAGTGGTCATCCTGTGCCTGTCTTCCCAGAGTCACCTGTGACTTTCAGTGATTGGTTTGACCCTTGGTTCTCATGCTGGATTCATGATCTCCTGCTTCATGCCTTTAAAGAAGCCAGATGTAGTAAATTCATATGTTGAAATCTTAATCCCCAATGTGATGATATTAGGAGACAGGGCTTCTGGAAAGTGTTCAGGTCATAAGTGTGAAGCGCTCATAAATGAGACTAGTACCATTATAAAGCAAGCGGGAAATAGACCCCCTCACCCTTCCACCAAGTGAGGAATGGAGAGAAAGCATCATATGTGATCCAGAAAGTGGACGCTTACCAGACATTGAGCCTGTTTTTGATCTTGGACTTTCCAGCCTCAAGAATTGTGAGAAATATATGTATGATTCTTATAAGCCACCAAATCTTTGGTGTTTTGTTAAAGTAGTCTGAATGGACTAAGACACTTTTCTTCTGGCACTTCTATTCAACTGAGGAAGCATACAATAGTAAAATAATTAATTTATTTGTTTTATGTGAGATTATGAAATCTCCATATATTGATTTTAACATCTTTTATACCATAAATCTTACACAGCACACCTTAAAATTTTGAATTTACAGTGCCCACTGAAAACAAGTTGGTTGTTTATTTTTTTCTACAGAGATAAAAAAATCATTTTAATAGTGCTATTAGGACCTGTAACTTTAACTTTAATTAAAAATTAATAATGCTAAGGATCTTTGTCATATGTAGTTCCTTTTTGCATTTTTTGCTCTTTTTGGATGTCGACGGAACTGTTACCATCTTGGTATTCTTCTTATCTTCTTCCTCTTCAATTTTTTAATTAAGTACTGCTAGCTATAAACCCTTGAGGTAAGACTATTGATTTTGAGATGCTAATCAAGCTGCAAACTAATCCGTTATATTGTCTTAAACTTGTAGGGTATGCTCAATTTAAGGCCTTGAGACCTGTGGACAAGGTGTATAGAGGCACTGTGATGAAAAGAATAATCCTGTTGACACAGAGAGCTTCTAGTGGGCTGTCTCCTCTCATGCTCCCCAGATGTTGTGTTAGTTTGTTTGCTCCATTTTGTTTTTTGCAGTTCCCGCTCAAGTTTCAGTGATTGCTGAATCCAATTTTGTTCTCTCTCTCTTTTTCTTTCTTTCATTCTTTTCTTAAGTTTTAAAACAAAGTTTATTAGACAAAGAAGAGAGGAAGGAAAGAGAGAAATATCAGAGCTGGCATGGATGAGAGAAACCTCCTGTTGAGGCCATTTTCTAGCTGACCCAGTCAGTACTCTTGTCTTCCTCCGGCATACCGTTCACCTGGCAAATAATTTTTGGATTCAGATTTCTGTTGTCTCTCTTGTGCAGATGCCTACAATGATGGCAACCAAGTGGGGGCAGGTGCATTGTACTAAACTAGAATCATCTTCTTGCCTTCAAACACCCCAAATAGATAGCTATGATCAGAGCATTTTTTTAACCATTAACTTCTTAGTTAAAGTTGAGCATCTGACAAATACCTTCCTGTGTGCTGGCAACTATTTCGGTCTATGAGAAACCAGGTAGTGTATTACTGTATATAGACTTTCTTCTTTTCCAATCTTTTGCAATTCTCAGCATTTTCTCTACTGTTCTTGAATGCTTTCTTTCTCTCCTAATTTTCTCCTCTTCTTCCTCTTTATCTTTCTCTTTTTCCTGGTGCAAAACACTTCTTCTGTCAAGCTATAATTGTAAACAAAACTTACAGAAGAATTTCTTCATCCCTATGCAGTAACTATTTATTCTTTAAAAAAAAAAAAAACAATGGAAGATAAAGTCTCAGATTATAATATTCTGGACCTGGGCATGCATTAAATTATGTGTGTTCACATTCTTTTTAAGAAACTTCATAACTATAAATCAATTCAGTAGTGAGGTTGTACTCTTTGAAGACATTCTAGGACAGGATATCGTTCCTACTTGTAGCTTTTTACAAACTAATTTTGAGGAGTCTGAAGAATTCCACAAAAAGTCCTGTATACACAGCAGGAAAGCATTGGGAAGATTTCCTGCAGCTACATGACCTTGGTTCCCTTACCAGATCAGGCGGTGCTGTAATCTCTACCTTCACATTCCATGGCTTTCTCCCTTTACTCAGGAGTAGTCTGAGCACTGCAGGAAGTTAGTCAAAATAATGAATCACAAATTCTGTTAACTTTAGGCAAACGCATGCTCACTTTGGTTAAATATCATAGGGCAATTAGGATGAGAAACCATATAGGGATTACCTAAACACTAAGCTTGTGGATTTTATTACTTTCTGTGATACCAGACCATGCTGATCTGAACAAAACCTACCACTGAGAACTAAAATGGATCCCAAAGTAAATTGCTAATCACGGCTTCCATTTCAGTAGCACTTTTACTTTTTCCCTGGAAGGAAGTTAATCCACCTAACTACTATAAATCATAAGAACCAGGCAAATCTAGAGTCCACAGGAATGAGAAATATTTTCTGTGAAAATGAATAACATAGTGTGACAGGAGGGGGCTACTATCATTGCTATTTCTTTACTCACGTATTATGTATTCTCGGTATCTCACAAGACTATATATTGTTTATTAATTCAATCTTGTACCTGAATCATCTCTCCCAATAGATAGCAGTTGAGATGACAACTGGAGAGCAAAATGGTAATATATATGTGATGATAAAAATAACAGGATTTAATTAGATGAGAGGAGGATATAGAGGAATAAGAAGAGTGAACTACTTCTTTTTGTTTGACTAATTCTAGAAATGATAGTGCCATCTACCGAAATTTACAGGTTCATAATCTGAGTAGATCTGGGCACACAAAACAATATTTCTGTTACTATACATAAAATTTGAGATGTAAGATAAGCAATTTGAAATGTTAAACCAGAAACAGGATATGTGAGTTTTTAAATAAAAAAGAGGTCTTTCTGAACCGAATATGTATTATACTATTTATTCATTATTGAATATTTTTGCACTCCTTACTACAAAGAAAAAATATTATAGTAAGAAGGTTGACAAGTATATAATTCAATTACAAGGAACATATTAGAAAAAAAAGGAAAAACAGATTATACAGATTTCAAGGCAGTTGTATGTCAAGACAGGTCTGACTGAGGATAAATGTAAGAATCAATGCAGAATTAGATATCGACCATTACCAGTGTAGTTCTCATTCGAGGTATCAATGCTAAGACAACAGAGGAATGTAAATTGCTTAAGCGAAGAGAAGGAAGGAAAAGGGAGGAAGGACACAGCGGTGGGAGAGAAGAAGCATGTACATATTATATTTTGAATTAAGAAAAGTATATATGAGTAAGCTTTGAAAAATGTCTTTTAAAACTTCAAAAGTAAGGAATAAGTAAACATATATACAAAAATATATATCATTATTCATATAGGCACAAACACATTTAATCCTCCTAACAACTCTGAAGTAGGTACGTATATTATCCCTGTTTTACAGAAGAGAAATCTGGGATGTAGACAGGTTAAATTTTTTGTCCAAGATCATACTGCTAATGAGTAGGGCAGCTGGATTTAGGACCTAGAAAATCCACTCCAGAGATCTTTCTCATAACCTTTATACATTACCACATTTCTTAAAGAATTGAATCTTTATTTAATTTCAGACATCAAAAAAGATTCTGGGAAAGCTCTCCTTGTCTGTGTATGCTTCAAGTGAATCAGCAAACTCGCCAAAACACTAAAAAAAGTAAGTAAAATGAGATAGATTAAGTCATTTATTTGCCCACATCATATAATCTTACTTGTTAACAGGCAGCTAAATTTAATGAGGTGGTGCCTTCAAGGTCAAATGATCTAATATTCCACCATTTTCCTAACTTGACCTGTTCATTTCTTTTGGGAAAATGTTGTGACAATACTGTATTAGATTAAAGCAAAAATAAAAGCAAAAAACTTAGGAGAAACTTTAAGCACAGTAAAATTCTTGTGTTTAAGTATGTGTTGTGTAAATTTCCCTTTAGATGAGATCGACTGTGTTCAGGGTGGTATGGCCATAGATTCGATTTTCCTTTAGATATTATCAGTCTTCAGAAAGAAATACTCATTTTTCTACTGATAACAGAACACTCTTTCACTATGGAATGTTTCGTTAGAATTAAATTTCTAACACAATCATGTGCCGAGCAAATTTAAATCAATATGCTGTTGTACATAAATTGTATTACTGAAGTGTTAGACCATGTGCATCTTACCTACTCTTGCGTTTGTATGTTAAGTATATTACAGAATATCACATGTACTTAATATACTATATAATATATGTCACTCTATACTTAGATTTGCTTTCTTTCACTCAGCTACTATTAATTAGCTGGACACAATATGAATGACAATTTCTGGTTATTTAGTCATTCATAGAAAAAATAATGTACCAATATATTATTGACCTTATTAATCATATTCTGTCAGCAGATATAGAGTGCAAAGCAGTCAGTGAAGAGTGTGAAATAATATAAAAGTCAGTTGAGAAGAAAATAGTTTTAAAAAGAAGATTGGATTAGGAATGTGATTTATGTTAAAGTTAAACCTGTTAACCTGAAAAGATAAAAATGCTCCAGAGCACAGGAAATAGAACTGGTAAATTACAGTGGTGAATTTGGCACTACAATAAAACAATCTAATAAACTAGTAATTTGCCATGTTGTTATGAGCTATAAAGACAATTTAATAAAAGCAATTTGGTTTATCTTGCTTCTAGCTTAGTTGTGCAATTCCACAATCATTTTTTTAAAGAAAAGTGTCGTTATACTGTTATGAGATTATAATTTTATAAATAAAAATTTATGCTGCTGAAATTATTATAACTACCTTGATGATGACTGTTAGCTGTCAAGGCATCCACTCAAATGCCAAAGTAAATAAACACATTGTTACAGCCTAGCTAATTTTAAAATCTTTCTGTATATGTTTTTCTCTTTTGAAAATATATTTTTTTTAAAATAATCAATGATAGTACTTTTAAAATTTGTTCCTCTACCATTATTTTCAAAAATAATCATGGTTATTAAACCTTTTAAAAATATATTGTTCACTGGGTATTAAGAGATTAGTTAAATGAGAAAATATTTTGTGTCCTAAAGTTTCTGTAATGGTAGTAAGAATTATTTTTAAAGTATTAGGGCAGAAAATATCCTAAAGCTATTTATTTTATACTTTATCTTGGGAAATTCAGCAACTAGACTTATAAAAATTTTTCCAATTTCATAAAGTTTTAGTATTAAACTCAAAGTTTCATTTCTTATCAACCATAGGATGACTAATGTTAAAATAAGTTAGTTGGGCAAGGCAAAGGTAAATCATTCCATGAAACTTACCTTTCTAAAACTATTGCATTAAGTGTGATGATACTTTCCCAATAATATCTACAGGAAATATGAGCAATGGTGACATGTTGAACACATTCTTTTTAGAAAACTAGTAAGTCAGTGTTGTTGTGCCATTTATTCCTGTCTTACAACGGAGATCTTAGTTATTATAATAAGACATGAGGAGAAAAAAGTTTAAGATCCTAAAGGGATAAGAATATAAAGAAACTGGAACCCTCATATATATACTGCTGGTGGGAATAAAAAGTTTTAGCTCTGACATATTAAGAATTTGAAAGCATCACTACTGAGTGTACAACAAGATAAAACTGGACAAATTGAAAATTAACAACTTTGTTTTGAACCCATTAGAGAACTGAGGATTCAAGGCTCACCATCACCTGAAATCTGGAGAAACAGGCAAATTTAGAGAGAAACAGTTGAGACCTACGTACCTAGAACAAAAGCCACTGCTACTGTAGGTATTAACTGATGGGAAAATTTAAATTGTAACTTTAAAAAAAATTATGATAAAATAGAAATAACATAAAATTTGCCATTTAAACTCTTTTAAAGTATATAGTTCAGTGGCAAGAAATACACTCACTTTCACATATTTGTGTAACTATCACCATCAACCATCTCTAGAACAGATTTCATCCTTTCAAACTTAAACATGTAACCATTAAACAATAATTTCTTATTTTTCCCTTCCCTCAGCCCCTGGCTACCACCATTCTACTTTCTTTCTCTATGAAATTGACTACATACATGGAATCATATAATATTTGTCCTTTCATAACTTTTTTTTTTTTTTACTTAGTATAATGCCTTCAAGCTTCATCTATGTTGTAGCATGTGTCCAAATTCCCTTCCTTTTTAAGGCTAAATAATATACTGTTGTATTTATAAACCATATTTTGTTTGTTCGTTCATTTGTAAGTTAATATTTGGGTTACTTTCACATTTTGACTATTGGGAATAATGTACAAATACCCATTTGAGTCCTTGCTTTCAACTATTTTTGGTATATACTCAGAAGTGAAATTGCTAGATCCTTTGATAATTTTATATTTAATATTTGAGCAACTGCCATATTGCTTTCCACAGTGGCTGCACCATTTTCAATTCCCAATTTGGCTGTACCTTTTTCTGTTCCACTTGCTTTTCACAAAGGTTCCAATTTCTCCACATCCTTACCAATACTTGCTATTTTCTGATTTTTTTAAATACCTGTCATTATAATGGTTTCAAAGCAATATTGCATGGTGGTTTAGATTTGCATTTCCCTAATGGTTAGTGATGTATTACACCTTTCATTGTTTATCATCCATCTGTTTATTCTCTTGGATAAATGTCTATTTCATTTGCCCATTTTTTAATTGAGTTTTTTACTTGCTTTTAATCAATAGTAATTTAAAAAATTCTGGAGATTGAGTATGGGCTAACATCAGATTTAGAAACTACTGGGGATTGCAATCTTAGAGGATGCCCATGCTTTCATGTGCTTTACCTTCAGAAAGCCCATCAAGTTATCATGGTAAATATCTGAGAATGATCCTTTGGTGGCTCAGGCAGATGGAAATGAAGAGTAATAGTAAAATAAGGTCAAAACTTTCTTCCTAACTAAGCACTGCTCTGCAGAGTATTCCAAGAGCCTTATTCAAGTGAGAGGAAGAGATTCCTCCCACTCCAGCTCCCTTTAGTCTTTCTTTCTCTCATAAGAAAGAGAGAAAGAGAGAGAGAACAACTTCAAAATGAATCAGAGTTTCCAAGCAATAGGTTGGTTGCAATGTGATAGACGGGGGAAAAAAGGCAACTCCATTGGGGAAATGCTGTAAAAGTCACATCCAGGAGACATTCATTCATTAAAAGACTAATGATTTAATGGAAGAATATAGAATTCTTGCTCTTACATCTTATCACATCCACAAGGCTCTAACATAATAACAGTGAATTACAGCTAAAAGAGTTAAAAGGCATAGACTGTCTCTAAGGAGAAGTGTTTAAGAAACCCTCAAACCAAGAAGAAAAACAAATACAAGGACATTGGAGGAATTTCAAGTGTGTGGTACATATAACTACAAGGAACATTACTTGCAGCCAAATCTCTAGTCGAAAGGCCTATTTACCTCAGTTTCAATTATTCAATAAAACATGTTCAGCTATAAAGAAAAATATAAGCCATGAAAAAAAGCAAGGAATAAAAGTATGAAAGAAACAACAAGCCTTAGAACCAGACTCAGATAGCATACATATTTTTGAATGATCAGACGAGGAATTCAAAATAACTATGATTAATACGTTAAGGGCTCCAATAGGGAAAATAGAGATCATGCAAGAACACATGGGGAAAAAAAAAAGCAGAAAGACATTCTGAGAAAAATCAAAAGGAAATGCAATAAATCAATAAAAAAAACCCAGAAACAGAAATTAAAAATTCCCTCGGTGGAGTCACCAGTAGACTAGATATAGCCAAGAAAATATTCTGTGAGATTGGAGAGAGTTATCAATGGAAACTTTCCATACTGAAATGCAATGAGAAAATAAACTTAAAAATAGAACAGAACACCAAAGAACTGTGGAGGAAATTTCAGAAGATGTATATGTATGCATAATTGAACACTAAAAAGAGACGAACAGAGCAAAAGATGTGTGAAATTGCTGTGGCCAAGAACTCTCTGAAATGGCACAACCACTTTCAAAACAATCTGGCAGTTCTTCAAAATGCTAGACATAGAATCACCATATAACTCAAAAATTCCACTCTTTGGATTATCCACAAGAGAAATGATGCCTACACGATATGTCCATACAAATACTTATATATGAATATTCATAGCCACATTATTCATAAGAAATACAAAATGGAAACAAACCAAAATATTTATAAACTGATAAGTGGGTAAATGAAATGTGATATGTCCATGCAGTGGAATATCATTTGGCACTAAAAAAAAATGAATTTTTCCTCTATCATGGTTATGAACTTTGAAGCCATTATTCGAGGTGAAAGAAGCTAGGCAACACACACACACACACACACACACACACACACACACACCCTAACACAAATGCATGGACACCTTTTCTTTATAGGATGATGAAAATCTCCTAAAATTAGGCAGTGTCAATTATTACACAATTATGGAAATATCTTTAAAAACACTGAATTGTATACTCCAAAAGAGTGCATTTGGGGTACAATAATTATATCACAATAAAGCTTTTATTTTTAAAAAAATTCTGAAACAAAAATATAAAATTATTATAATAAAAAGATAATGTAATTTCCATGTAAAAATTTGTTTGTCTACAAAATTATAATTAGAATTAATCAAATGTATTATGTTGTTTGCTAGACCAAAAATATGAAAGAAAACAATTTATTTTTTTACTTCAGATCAGAAAGAGAATGCAATTTAAACAAGTATGAGTGACATTTATAATAGTAAAAAATATATAGAATACCTAACAATGAATCTAATAAGAATTGTGTAAAAACATTGTAATTAAAAATGATAAAATACTATTTCAGAATATCAAAAGTTCTTTTAAAATGTAGAAATATATCCCTTTCTTGGAAAGAAAGACTAGTGTAAAAATGCCAATTTATCATCAGCTGCTCTGTTGAGTCAATGAAATTCCATTTAAAATTTGAATATGATTTCTATATGTAATCTGATGATGCTTATTTTAAAATATATTTGGAAGGGCTAGTTGTCAAAAATTGATAAGACATTCTTGAAGTCAAAGAAGCAGATAGAAAAAGTTGCACTTATCAACACTATGAAGCAATATACTTTGGAAAAGACATAAAACAGACTAAATGACACTAGAATTCAGTAAGAACAAGAAGCAAAACTTTGAAAATAAGAAATCAGAGATCAAACCCTACAGATCAATGGGAAAGTGATGAGCTAGGACAATCAGCTAGCCACATAAGAAAATAAATAAAGTTGGATTTATTTTAAAGGCACTACTCAAAAGGAACAAGGGAGATGAAAGTCATAAATATGGAAAAGGCATATATAAAAGTTTTCAGAAGCCAAGTAAGGAGAATATTTTCATAAACTCTGGAATGACAAAAGTACATAAATAAGACATAGACTTTTTGAACAAATAAAAATTGCATATATTTAGTGTGTGCAACATGTTGTAAAATATGTATACATTATGAAGACATATAAATAGAGATAACTAACGTATACATTACCATACTGAAATATCTAATGAAATATCTAAAATGGTTATAATAGCTTGCTTGACATAAGTAACTCCATTTTGTTAAAATCCTCCATCTTAGCTGTCTACCTGACCTAAAAATGACACCCCCAGTGTGTATGTGTGATTGTTGCAATGTTCCCATGACCAAAGACCCATAGCCTTGTTCCCCTGAGCTGTTCACACTGACCTTTCTTGCTGACCATTTGAAAACTCCATAGCCACAAGTTTCGTGTAATTGTATGCCTTGTTAACTGAAATCCAAGAAATTGTTCCTTTTGTTTTTAGTTCCTTGTACCCTCACCCCCTGCTCTGTAGCCCCCTTGCGGATTTTGCCTTTGTAATCTTCTTGCTAATTCCACTCAGTGTTGAGAGCTGTCTTGGCATAAGCCTGCTCTTGACCACATGCAATTAAAGGACTCAAAATTCGAACCCAGTGTGCTGATGATTTTCCTCTCTCGTGGTAAGGCTATAACAATGTATACTTACTATTTTTTGTGGCGAGGACACTTAAAATCTACTCTCTTAGCAAATTTTGAGACCTCAATATCTTGTGATTAATTATAGTCCCATTGTACATTCAATTTCTGGAACTTATTCCTCCCGATACAGCTGAAATTTTGTATCTGTTTGCCAATATCTCCCAAACTCTTTCTTCTGTCTCTAGTATCTGGTAACCACCATTCTATTCTCTGCTCCCATAAGTTCAACTATTTTAGAATCCACATATGAATGAGAACATATGGTATTTGTCTTTCTGTGCCTGGCTTATTTCACATAACAAATGTCTTCCAGGTTCATCCACATTGTAGCAAATGATTCAGGATTCCTTATTTATTTTTAAAAGCTGAATGGTTGCCATTGTGTATATATACACCACACTTTTTTTCTCTTTATCCACTCATCTGTTGATGGACACTTGGTTTAATTACATATCTTGGCCATTGAGAGTAATGTTGCAATGAACATGGGAGTGCAAAAAATCTCTTTGACATACTGATTTTATTTTATTTTTTGGATATATGCCTGGTTGTGGGATTGCTAGATCATATGATAGCTCTACTTTGAATTTTGTGAGGAAATTCCATATAGTTTTCCATTATAACCATATTAAATTCATCCCCATCAACAGTGTGCAAGTTTTCCCTTTTCTCCACATCCTTGCCAATATTGTTATCTTTTGTCTTTTAAAAAAATAATAGACATTGTAACATGTGTGAGGTGGTATCCAATTGTAGCTTTAATTTGCATTTCCCTGATGATTAGTGATAATCAGCATTTTTTAATATATTTGTTTTCCATTTGTATGGCAAAACACAAACATTTTAAAATAGTTAAATGATTGATTTTTTTCATTTCATTAAAACTAAGAAATTTTTATCACAAGACTGTCAGAGCATGTAAAGATAAGGCACAGCTTTGTGGAAGACACTTGCAATACTCATAAAACAATAATTCATATTATCAATGTGTAAAATCCCTACTTATCTGTATGAAAAAGAAAGCCAGCTGAAAAAATAGAACAAAGCTAAGAACAGTCATATCCAGAAAATGAAACAAAGATAGCTCATAAATAAATAAAATTCTGTACAGCTTCATTATTAATCAGGGAAATGCACACTATAATCAGAAAGATATATACTATCAAACCCACTAGATTGTCATAAGTAAATCAATCTATAGCAAATTTGATATAAGGCAATGGAACTTTCCCTTCCCTATTGATTATACTATAAATTGATATAGCCACTTGGAAAAATTGATGAAATTTAGTAATTACTTGACAAAATTCTATGTACCAGCAATTTTAATCCTGAATATATGTGATAAAACTGTCAGGTACATGTGACTATAAGGGTCTTTGTACATGCTTATGACATCAGGGTTAATGTATGAGACTATCCATAACAATATTGCCTTCAAGAGCAGATAAACAAAAATAGTCCAAAGTCTATCAACAAAAGAGTGGATAAGTAAATTATGATTGTTTAAATAATGGAATACTATATACAATGAAAGCAAACTACATGTATATAACTAATATGGATAATTCTCTAAACATTACATTGAGCATAAAACTAAAAGTATGGAAAAATATAGGCAATAATAAATGTTTTATTATTTATCAATATATACATTGGTGCAGAAAATGGTAAATATAATATTCAGGGTAATACTTTCCTCTGTGGTCAAGAAAGATATATTTTATTTATTTGGGTACAACAGGAGATTCTGAAACACCTTATCTCTTAAGTTCTGTTATGGGTACAGAGACATTCATTTAATTTTCATTTTAAAAACTGCACTTATATGTTCTATACACTCTTAATACTTCAGCAAATACAATTTCAGTTTTTTAATAAGTAGAAAAATTATAATATGGATGTATTTGTGGTATAATATGGTTTATACTGAGATTAGAGGAATAGTTTCAGATAAAATATAGTTTATTCAGGCATTGTTAGGGAAACACATTTGGCAGAAAATTTTAATTATCTTAATCTTCTTTTAAATGAAATTTCAGGAAAGCTCAGTGAGAAGCATTAGTTTTGCCATGTCGATGTAGATTTCATATAATTGTTCTGCACAAAATGTTCATAAGCTCTCAATTTAAATCCTTGTGCTGGCATTTATGACAAGAGTAGGTTCACCCATTTATCAGATCATAATTCCATGCTGAGAGGCATAAGTAAGCTACTGCATAACCAAGTAATTAATATGATTTGCAACAGTGCTAAAGGTTTTAAGGCCAACACAAATAGGGATATTTCTTTCTCACATCATTACATTTATAAGGGACAGCAATTAGATGCCATTAAGTACTATATGTGGTTATATTGGGTAAAAAGGTTTCTGCCATTTAACTCTCTCAGAACATATTATGATAACATTTTGCCCTTTAAGTAAGCCTAAAAGATGCATCTTATTTTATAGAAGATCAAGAGCTGAAAGCAGTAACACCTAGAATCATAAGTCTATTAAAATAACATATTGACTCTATAAAACCATAATTTCTTCCTTATTAAGAGGAAAAATAACAGCAAGAATAACAGCAAGATCTTTTTTAAAGAAACTAAAAACCTTTCATACAACAAAATCTTTAGTTGTGACAACTTTAACTTAATATGATTTTTATTTGGTAAAGGGTTTTCTCACTTTTGCTACTAAGCAATTCTGATCAACACTAATATATGTAGAATATATTTGAAAAGTTTTAAAAATCACACTTTGAAATCAGTATTAAATTAATTTCGTACAGCTATAATATTGAAAATAGAATTAGCTCCTATAGATTTAGGTAAGCATCCCATTTTTTCCTCTGGTATTTTCTTTAGATTTAACAACAAAAAAAAGACAAAGTCCATCGTATTTAAGCTAAACCAAATCTCACAATAACTGGTCTGAGTCTGATGAGATGTATAAATAACATGGATAAACAGAAAAAAGAGACTGGTATAAGAAAAAAGATATCAGATCTGTTTTGTGTATGTTGATGACATGGTAAGAAGGATGAGAATAAAAGCTTTCCAATCTGGATTCTTCCCACTGAAACTGCTCTTGCCAAAAACACTAATAATGACTGTCATTTTGCCAAAATGAATGAAGTCTTAACATTCCTCATCCTACTAAACTCTTCAGCAGCACGAAACACCAGTGATCATTTTCTCCCTCCTAAAGAACTTCCACTTTTTTATTTTCATGCCTCCACTTTTCAGACAAAGAAAGGTTTATTTCTTATCTCATCTGAAATAGGAACACTGCTATTTTGACATTGGGACAAAAAATTCCTTTGTCAAAATTTCATTTATGAGTTTTATTTATGTTAGCTGCCTTCTTATCAACTAGAATTTGAACTCATAGACCAAATTGGCATGTCTCAAATGTCGCAAAGTTTAGGTCCTCAGAAATTTATTTATGCTAATTTATTCACTACTTATTTCAAACTTTCAGCTTCAAAGATCTAAAAGAATATATTTCTATAGTTCTATGCCACCAAGTTTATGGTAATTTATCACAGCAGCCACAGGAAACTAAATACAACTGGAGAGCAAACATTCAAAAGTTCTATCTCTTTTATGTTTTCTTACAAATTTCTATATTGTCATTTCCAGGTCTGAGAAGAATGATGTTGATAATTTAATGGGTATTGCACTAAATCTGTAAATTGCCTTTGGTAGGATGGACATCTTAACAATGTTAATTCTTTCAATCCATGAACATGGAATATTTTTCCATTTATTTGTATCTTCTTGAATTTCTTTGGGCAGTATTTTGCAGTTTTCCTTGTAAAGGCTTTTCTTTTTTTATTTTATTTTATTTATTTATTTAACATATTTTTTATTTTAAAGTTGTGGGGTACAGTTAAGGGTTAGATACACAAATATGCAATGTACAGTTACCCTTGTTGATGAGGTGTGTCCCCAATCCCCTCGACTACTGTTAATCCCACCTCCCTTCCCCTCCCTGCCCCCCCGAAGTTTCTCGCCACTGTCAATCCTTCTCTTATAGTATTACAATAGTTGTTCAAGGTCCACTTTTGAGTGACATGTGATACTCAAATCTTTGTTTCTGTGAGCGATCACTCAGTATTATAAACTCCAATTCCATCCAGGTTGCTCCGAAATTCATGATTTTCTTCCTTTTTATTACTGTGTAATATTCCAATGTGTATATGTACCACATTTTTTTAATCCAGTCCTCTCTTGATGGACAGCATGGTTGGTTCCATGATCTTGCTATTGTAAATAATGCTGTGATGAACAAACGTGTGCAGGTATTTTTTTTATAGAGTGATTTGAGTTCTTCAGGGTATATTCCCAGTAGATTATTATACATTCCCAGTAGATTAGAGTGATTTGAGTTCTTCAGGGTATATTCCCAGTAGTTCTTCAGGGTATAATCCTGTGGAGAGCGCGGCCTGAGCCAAGATGGCGCCCAGGACCTCTGCCAGGTCCCATGATTAGGCGCATGATATACCGCCGGGCCCTCCTTCACTGCGCACCGCGCAAGTGCAACGCTGCAGAGCCTATGAACTGCTGACACGCTGGTACGGGACTTGTGGGTGGAGACCAAGGGATATAAGTACGGGACAACGGGGAAGAAAGAAGAAGAAGCTAGAAGAAGAAAAAGAAGAAGCTGGCATGGTGTAAAGGCTGAATAAACTGCTTTGAGAAGAACACGTTGTTGTTGCCTCCTTCCTGCTGGTCAGGGGTGAGCGACAAGTGGTGGCCCGTACGGGGACCTCAGCTGTTCAGAACTCATCGTGGACAGGGTGACTAGTCACAGGGTAAGTTCCCAGGTAAGTGGGACAAGCAAGGCTCTCGGTTGAGACAATAAGGTTCCCGGTTAACAGGGACAAGCTTACTTAGGACTATGGGTAACACCACATCGGCGCAGACGCTTCAACAGGCTCTCAAAAGCCTACTGAAAGTAAAAGGGGTGGGTCTGAAGCAGGAGACAAGATAGCTCAATTACTCCTTCTGAGCAGCTTACATGAGAAATTTCCTGCGGAGAACAAAGAGCGGGGAGACAAGGGGTTTGGGTCTACGGGCGCCCCCCAGATTTTTTGCTCATTAGATCTCAGCACCAGACCGGTGCTCAGAGTCACAGTTAATGGTAAGCCCATAGTTGGTTTATTAGATACAGGTGCCGATCGTAGCATCGTTAGCACCACAGACTGGCCGCCGGGGTGGCCAACACAGCAGTCAGACCAAACCTTAACAGGCCTGGGGTACGCCCAGATGCCGCAGATTAGTTCTCGCTTGTTGCCATGGAAAGATGAAGAGGGCCACCATGGGGGATTTCCAGCCCTATGTGCTGAAGGTCCCAATTTCTCTATGGGGCCGAGATATATTACGGCTTATGGGTTACAAGCTAACAAATGAAGGATGTTATAGCCCTCAAGCGAGAGGCATCATACATGGCATGGGAGCTCTGCGTTACTAATGTGCCTTTTAACAACTACAACCACGCTGCGGCGCTATCCCGTAACCTTTCCAGCTATCTTACAGGTAATTGGTCAGAGAACTTTGATAAGCTGCTTAGAGAACTACGTACATCCATCGTAATCATCAATTCCACCCGAGTAGATACTAAGCTGGTTAAAGGACTCATGGGATGGGTCACCACAATTGCATCTCATGTAAAGGAATGGGCAGGACTTGCGGGTCTTGGGATCTGTCTTGTACTTCTATGCCTCCCTTTTGTCCGGTGCATGTGTAATGCTCGGCAACAGCACAAGAAGGAGCAGGCCCTCGTGGTGTAGGCTCTCGCGGCCATGGAGGCTGGTCGATCTCCCCAAGTGTGGATTGGACTGCTAGGGAAGTAGCCAAAGACGGGTAAGATCCCCTGGGAACGTTACCAACCTAAGACAGGGGACAGGCCAGCGCTGCTTGTATTCCCAATGACGGGTAAGGAACGTTTCCACAAGGGACAACCTAAGACAGGCATTCTCTCGTTCATAAAACAAAAAAGGGGGAGATGTGGAGAGCGCGGCCTGAGCCAAGATGGCGCCCGGGACCTCTGCCAAGTCCCATGATTAGGCACATGATATACCGCCGGGCCCTCCTTCACTGCGCACCGCGCAAGTGCAACGCTGCAGAGCCTATGAACTGCTGACACGCTGGTACGGGACTTGTGGGTGGAGACCAAGGGATATAAGTACGGGACAACAGGGAAGAAAGAAGAAGAAGCTAGAAGAAGAAAAAGAAGAAGCTGGCATGGTGTAAAGGCTGAATAAACCGCTTTGAGAAGAACACGTTGTTGTTGCCTCCTTCCTGCTGGTCAGGGGTGAGCGACATAATCCCAGTAGGAGGATTGTGGGGTCATATGGAAGGTCAATTTTAGAGCTTTTAGGAAACGCCACACTGATTTTCACAGAGGCTGCACTAGTTTACACTCCCACCAACAGTGTAGGAGTGTTCCCTTTTCACCACATCCTCTCCAGCATCTGTTTTTTTTTTGTTATTGATAATGACCATTCTGACTGGAATTAGGTGGTATCTCAGTGTAGTTTTAATTTGCATCTCCTTGATGATTACTGAGGTTGAACATTTCTTCATGTGTCTGTTGACCGCTTGTATGTCTTCTTTTGAGAAGTGTCTGTTCATATCTTTTGCCCACTTTGTAATGGGATTGTTTGTTTTTTATTTTCAGCACATTTGAGTTCCTTGTAGATTCCAGATGTTAGACCTTTGTCAGACATGGAGTTGGCAAATACTTTTTCACAGTCTGTGGGCTGTCTCCCTGCTCTCGTGATGGTTTCTTTGGCTTTGCAGAAGCTTGTCAGTTTAATGAGGTCTCACTTGTCTATCTTATCTCTTATGGCATGGGCATTTTGGGTTTTGTTCAGGAATTGGATGCCAGTTCCAATTTCCATAAGGGTGGGTCCTGCATTTTCTAAGGTTCTTATGGTTTGAGGTTTTACATTTAGGTCTCTGATCTATTTAGAGTTAACTTTTGTGTATGGGGATAGATAGGGGTCTTGTTTGAATCTTCTGCATGTGGTCAGCCAGTTTTCCCAGCACCATTTACTGAATAGTTTCTCTTCTCCCCAGTGGTGGGTGGTGGAGGCTTTGTCAAAGATGAGTTGGTTTAGAAATTGAGGTTTAGCTTCTGGAATCTCAATTCTATTCCATTGGTCTATATGCCTGTTCCTGTACCAATACCAAGCTGATGATTGTAGCTTTATAGTAATGTTTGAAGTCTGGTAATGTAATACCTCCTGCTTTGTTTTTTTTTTTTTTGCTGAGGATTGTTCTGGCTATTCTTGGTCATTTGTGTTTCCATATTAATTCTTGTATTGTTTTCTCTAGCTCTGAGAAGAATGTTGCTGGTAATTTGATGGGTATTGCATTAAATCTGTAGATTGCCTTAGATGAGATGGACATCTTCGCAATGTTGATTCTTCCAATCCATGAGCATCGGATATTTTCCCCCTTGTTTGTGTCATCTTTGATTTCTTTGAGCAGTGTTTAATAGTTTTCATTGTAAAGGTCTTTCATTTTTTTGTGGCTATTGTGAATGGAATTGTGTTTTTTATTTGGGTTTCTGTTTGTTTATTATTGGTGTAAAGAAATGCAATTGTCTTTTGCACATTTATTTTATACCCTGAAACGTTGCCCAAGTTCTTTATCAATGCAAGGAGGCTTTTCACAGATTCTCTTGGGTTTTCAAGGTACACAGTCATATCGTCTGCAAAGAGAGATAATTTGACTTCCACTTTTCCTATTTGGATACCCCTGATTGCCTTCTCTTCTCTGATTGTTCTACCCAGGTCTTCTAATACTATATTGAGCAGGAGGGGTGAGAGTGGGCATCCTTCTCTTGTTCCAATTGTCAAGGGAAATGGTTCCAATTTTTGTCTGTTTAGGAGTATGCTGGCTGTGGGTTTCCCATAGATGGCTTTTACTATTTTGAGGTATGTTCTGTGCATGCCTAGATGTTCAAGGGTTTTTAACAAGAAGGGGTGCTGTATTTTATCAAAAGATTTTTCTGCATCTAATGATATAATCATGTGGTTTTTGTTTTGATATCTGTTGATATATTCAATTACATTTATGGTTTTACAAATGTTGAACCAGGCTTGCATCCCAGGGATGAAACCTACTTGGTCAAGATGGATGATTTTTGAGATGTGTTGTTGGATCCGGTTTGTTAAGATCTTGTTGAGAATTTTAGCATCTATGTTCATCAAAGATATTGGCCTGTTGTTCTCTTTCTTTGTTGAGTCTTTACCTGACTTGGATATCAATGTGATGTTAGCTTCATAAAATGTTTTGAGGAGAGTTCCATCTTTCTCAATCACCTGGAATACTTTCAGTAGAATTGGTATCAGCTCTTTCTTAAATGTCTTATAGAATTCTGTTGGAAAGTCATCTAGTCCAGGGCTTTTTTTGGTAGGTAGTTTTCTTATTACGTAGTCAATTTCCTTGATTGTTATTGGTCTATTTAGGGTCTTGATTTATTCTTGTTTCAACCTTGGCAGGTTGTGTGATGTCAGAAAGTCCTCCATTGCCTTAAGGTTTTCAAATTTGTTTCCATACAAGTGTACATAGTAGTCTCTAATGATCTTTTGTATTTCTTCAAGGTCAGATGTGACTTCATCTTTTGTGTTTCTGATTGTGTTTATTTGGGCTTTTTCTCTTTTTTTCTTTGTCTGTCTAGCTAGGGGACCATCGATCTTGTCTATCCTTTCAAAGAACCAGCTTTTTGTTTCATTGGGTTTTTTTTTGTATTATCTTTTTGTCTTCAATGTCCTGGATTTGGTCTTTTATTTTGGTGATCTGGCTTCTTCTGCTGAAGTTAGGGTTTTAGTGGTCTTGCTTTTCCAGCTTCCTTAGGTGACTTGTTAGGCTGTTAATTTGTGATCCTTCCATTTTCTTCATGTGCATTTGTAGAGATATGAATTCCCCTCTTACTACAGCTTTCATGGCATCCCAGAGACTTTGGTAAGATGTTTCTTCATTTTCATTTGTTTCCAGGTATCTTTTAATCTCTGTTTTGATTTTATCATTGACCCAGGAGTTGTCTAGCATCATGCCATTTAGTGTCCATGCCTTTGTTGGCTTTGGGGGAACCTTGTTGGTGTTGATGTTTATTTTTATTCTGCTGTGGTCCAAGAAGGTGCATGGCAAAATTTTGATCTTTTAAAATTTGCTTATGCTTGATTTATGGGCAAATAGGTGGTCGATCTTAGAGTATGTTCCATGCAGCAATGAGTAGAATGTATATTCTGTGGTCGTTGGATGGAGTGTTCTGTAGGTATCAATTAAGTCCATTTGGTCAAGAGTCACATTGAGGTTTCAGTTCTCATTGCTGCTTCTTTGTCCTGACGATCTGTCTAGGGTTGTGAGTGGACTATTGAAGTCCCCAGCTATGATAGTGTTGGAGTCAATATCTTTTTTGAGTTTACCTAGAAACTGCTTTATAAAAGTTGGTGCTCCTATGTTGGGTACATATATGTTTAGGATGGATATTTCTTGTTGATGGATTAAACCCTTTATCATTATGTAGTGTCCTATAAATACTTTTCAATTCTCTGGTAAGGAAGATGCCAAGGTATGTTACTTTTTGTGTGGCTATTATAAATAGGATTTTGCTTTTATTTGGGTTTCTGTTTATTGTTGGCATATAGGAATGAAGCTGTCATTTGCATGTTTGTTTTATATCCTAAGACTTTGCCAAAGTCCTTTATCAGTGCAAGGAGGTTTTTTCGACAGTTTCTCTTGGATTTCCAAGGTATAGGAATATGTTGTCCGCAAAGAAGAATAACTTAACTTCCTCTTTTCCTATTTGGATATTCATGATTTTCTTCTCTTGTCTGGTTGTTTTAGCTAGGACTTTCAACACTATGTTGAACAAGAGGGGTGAGAGTGGGCAACCTTGTCTTGTTCCAGTTTTCAGGGGGAAATGTTTCCAATTTCTGTCTGTTTAACAGTATATTGACTGTGGGTTAATCATGGATGGTTCTTACTATTTTGTGGTATGTTCCATCTATGCCTAAGTATTCAAGGGTTTTATTGAGAAGGGATGCTGGATTTTAATGAAAGCTTTTTCTGTGTCTAATGATATAATCATGGGATTCTTTTTTTTAACTTTTAATTTTTTTATTTTAAAAATGTGGGATACAAATCAGTGTTAGGTACACAAATATTCTTCGTGCAGGTTCCCTTGCTGATGTGGTGTACTCCCCCTTACCCAGGCAGAATTTGACTACTGTCAATCCCACCTCCCTGCCTGAATTCTTGCTTTTATATCTGTTGATGTATTTAATTATGGTTATGGTCTTGTGGGTGCTGAGTCAGTACTGCATTTATGAATAGCCAAAATAATCTCTAGCAAAAGAAACAAAGTGGGAGGTATTACAAAATCCAGACTTCAAAATCTCCTATAAAGCAACAATAATCAAAATAGCCAGGCAACTTGAAGAGACTTCATCTCTATAAGAAATAAAAAATTTACCCAGGCATAGTAGTGCACCTATAGTTCTGGCTACTTGGAAGGCTAAGGCAGAAGAATAGCCTGAGCCCAGCAGGTCAACGCTGGGGTGGCTGTGAGCATGCCACTGCACTCCAGCCTGGCTGATGGAATGTGACTTGCCATAAAAGATAACACAGACAAATGGAACCTCATCAAACTGAAAAGCTTCTGCAAGCAAAAGAAACCATGAAGACAGTCGGGAGACAGCCCACAGAATGGGAAAAATATTTGTCAACTGTAAATTGACAAATGCCTAACATCCAGGATCTACAAACAACTCAAACGTGCCAAAAGGAAAAAGCAAACAAACAACCCTATTAAAAAATGGGAAAAAGATATGAATAGATACTTCTCAAAAGAAGACATGTGAGCAGCCACCAGATACATTAAAAAAAAGTTCAGCATCTACAATCATCAAAGAAATGCAAATTAAAACCACACTGAGATAGCACCTAACTCCAGTCAGGATGGCCATCAACAATAAGTCAAAAATCAACAGATTCTGGAGAGGATGTGGGAAAAAGGGAATGCTTCTACACTGTCAGTGAGAGTGTAAACTATTACAACCTCTGTAGAAAACTGTGGTGATTTCTAAAAGATTTTAAATTTGACCTTCCATTATGACCAGTAATTCTCCTTCTGGTAATATACTCAGAAGAACTCAAACTACTCTTTGAAAATGATACCTGGACACACATGTTCTTTGTAGCATTATTCACAATAACAAAAATGTGAAACCAACCATGCTGCCCATCAAAAATGGACTAAAGAAATTGAGGTTTATATACATGATGGAATATTATGCAACCATAAAGAAAAACAAAAGTTTGAACTTTGTAGTAACTTGGATGGAATTACAGTCTATAATACTCAGTGATTTATCACAGAAACAAAGATTTGAGTGCTACTTGTACTCAATCATAAGCAGACCTTGAACATTCATCATAACACTATAAGAAAGAAATTGGCAGCCGGGCTCAGTGGGTCAGCCTGTAATCCCACGCCTTGGGAGGCTGAGGTGAGTGGATTGCCTGAGTCCGTGGGTTCAAGACCCGCCTGGGCATCTTGGTGAGACCTCGTCTCTATAGTAAATCAAAAATTAGCTGGGTGTGGTAGCACGTGCCTGTAGTTCCAGTTGCTTGGAAGGCTGAGGCGGAAGGATCGCTGGAGCCCAGCAGGTCGAGGTTGCCGTGGCTGGTCACTGCACTCCAGTCTGGGAGACAGAGTGAGACTCCAATTCAAAAAAAAAAAAAAAATTACCAAAATCCTTCTTCTCAGATCTGAAAATGGTAATATGGAAATTTATATGAAAACATAAACAGCCACAAATAGCCAAAACAATTCTCAGCAAAAGAAGCAAAGTAGGAGGTATCACACTTCCAGACTTTAATGTTTACTGTAAGACTACAATAATCAAAACAGTCTGATATTAGTGCAAGACCAATGAAAACAGGAGAGAGATTCCAGAAGCAAAACCTCAGTTTCTTAACCAACTTATCTTTGACAAAGCCTCCACCAACAACCAATGGGAAGAGGAGAACTTATTCAGTAAATGGTGCTGGGAAAATTGGCTGAACACATGCAGAAGATTAAAACAAGACCCCTACCTATCATTGTACACAAAAATTAACTCTAAATGGATCAAACTCCTAAACATAAAACCTCAAACTATAAGAACTATAGAAAATGTACAACACATCCTCATGGAATTTGGAACTGGAAATCAGGTCCTAATCAAAATCCCAAATGCCCATGCCATAAGAGATAAGATAGATAAATGGGACCTCATTAAACTGAAAAGCTTCTGCAAAGCCAAAGGAACCATCAAGAGAGTGGGGAAACAGTCCACAGAATGGGAAAAAATATTTGCCAACTGTACCCCTGACAAAGGCCTAACTTCCAGGATCTACAAGGAACTCAGACATACTGAAAAGGAAAAAAACAGACAGTCCCTTTAAAAAGTAGGCAAAAAGCCGGGCTCGGTGGCTCAGCCTGTAATCCCAAACCTTTGGGAGGCTGAGGTGAGTGGATTGCCTGAGCCCATGGGTT